>NW_028241608.1:0-75651 GCF_964263255.1 Lissotriton vulgaris
TATGGCTGAGCAATTTGATTTACAGGCTGCAATAGAAAAATTACAGCTGCCAATTTGGGAACTTGAGGAGTTGGACTCCTTGTCTTGAGTTTATAAAAAATAAAATAAGGGCGGAAAACCCAGAGGGACCCCGTGGTTAAAATATTTGTTTCATACAAGCTTTCCACTGTAGTCCTATAGGACCCAGCATGCCCCCCTTCATGGGTGAAACATCTCGTGTTGCTAAGAGACAGAAGATGACACGGGAAGGGGATTCTTGGTGTGTTTTGTACCAACCAGTCTGGACTGATATCTAGATATACATGAGACATTATTCAATAGAACCATCAGAACGAGGATAGTATGAGAAGTGTGCATCAAGTGCTATTGTACTTGAAAACTGTTGGGTACACTGGCTAATTCAGAATAAAAATGAAAATAGCAATGTGAGTAGAAATAAGTGGAAGTTTGTATTAATTTTCATACAAGTTATAACGGTTACACTTAGGAATCTGCACTGTTCATAGATATCCAGCCTTAACCTCTTAGATTCTACACTTACACCAGCCCATTTAATCAACATGTTCACTGCATTTTTCTAAAAAGTCGGTAATTTCTGCAAATATTACTTTTCTCTTAACACCTCTCTAAAGTGTGTCAGTGCAGATTGACCATTCCACTCTAGAATTATGCTTAGTCTTGATTCCTAAGTGCTGGTATGACCCCCATTCCTGCATCACTGTACCACCATATCCTCCACATCGACCACAGACTTACTCAGGCAGAAATGTTCACAAAGCGAGTGTACTGTACCCTAAATTATCACTAATCTATGTATCAGGACTTTGATTTTATGAATGTTAAGCCTAAGGTGTGTTTGCACCTATTTGGCATTCTGGTGCAAGAATGTTTTGTGAGTGGGACTCTTAATTGATTAATTTGCCCTATTGCTTTGTTATCAAGATTCCCAAATGATATGGCTGAGATACCCGCCACCCCCTCTCAACACAATCCCCAAAGGAGGGAAACCGGAAACAGTTCTTGAAGTTTTTGGAAGAGGGAGGGAGTGACCCTCCCCGGCCGTATTTATTAAAACAAAAAATTAAACGTTAAACAGTTTCATATTAATGTACAATTTCATAACCACATTGCGATGTTTGGCTAACCTTAACAGATTCTCTAATACAGAGGTTCTCCTAGCCGAACTAACAACCTACAAAACATTTTCTTGAAATAATGAAATTGTACATCCTAACGTTTAAGGGCCAACGGCAAGGTCGTAACCGGTGTCAAGATCCCTAACCAGAAATACCCCCCCCACTTGGGAGGGGCGACAGCACTGAGGCGTACCCCAAGTGCAACTACCAATTTCCCTTGACTTGACGGGGGCCCCAATAAACTCGACGCCACTTAAAGGTCGTTCGAGGACTCGTGTGAGTATCTAGAAGGTAGCGTAGACCTCCCCCCAAACCCCACACAACTTACCACATCTGCCGTCGCAGACGTCACTGGCCCCGGGAAATTCCCCAGGAGGGGGCTGTAACCCCTCCTACACAGGAAGGGGCCTTGACCGCCTTTCCTTTCCTTCCGGCGGCCTCTCCTTAGACAGGACCGCCTCCCCGTTGAGGGGCCAAAGGCCACCTCTCCCGAGCGCTCCCATCCGTGTTGGGTGACGCCCACTCATAGGGATCTTCCAATTACTGCTCACCGATCATGACCTTACTGCCCGACCAAAATAAATACGACAACGACAATGCTAACTAACCCAACAATATATTGGCCACTATGACCAGAATACGCATGCTTATAAACGGACACTTAAAAACCGAATATCTTTAATCACAAAACATACATAAAATCGACCACTTTATTACACACTCAATATCAACATGATAATACCACAACCTGTAAACGAAAATAGAATTATCGATCTATTTTAAAACAACTGGCTGTCCTCAGGGGCTGGTGGGTGGGTCAAAATTGGCTCTTCGTTCCGTCTCGAGCTCACGTGCAGCGAGGAGGTGCAGCTTCAGAGCACAGGAACAAGAGGATGTCTTCCGGTCTTGCGTCCCTTTTTATCCGTCTTCAGGGCGGGCGTAAACCCGCCCCTGCCTGCCCCGAGGGCGTGGCCAGCCGCGTCAGTGTCTAGGCCAGCCCACTCTAGGGCGGGAAAGAGCGCGCCCCGGCTACGCCGCTTCGGGCATACCAGCCGAGACGCGCCTCCCGCCCAAAATGGCTTCCCGGGGGGATCGAGGTACTCTGCCATACGTTCGGGGGGACCGAGTGGTCGCCCCTTTCCATTTGCTCTGTTTCTTTCAAGAGTTATTTAACATCTTCACGTTCTTTTTCAATTTCATCTAGCCCTGAATATTTGCCATAATCTATCAGGCTTGATTAATGGTTCAGACAAGCGGCTTTTGCACTTACTGTGACAATAATGTTAATATTTAATTGTAAACCTATAGTCCTGATGATATAGCTCGGTCTCTAATATGCAGTTCTCTGCAGCGATACCTTCTTGCCTTCTGATAGAGGGTAATCACTGGCCAAATTTTTGTTTTTCTTCTTCCCTAGAAACATTGTGCCGAAGAACTCAGAAGGATCGAACAAAGTAACCTCAATTGCTTGTTTTAATAGAAGAAAGTCCACTTCTTGAAACACTAAAAGTACCAGATTTCTGGAGAAAATTAGGGGGGGAGGTAAACAGTTTGGACTAGATGAAGGTAAAGGTGCATGAAATAGTCTTAAATAGTTTCCTCAGGGACTCCCTAGAGATTACCTCATAATTAAATTGTTGATCCCCCACAAGCAAAAATAGGTGCACTTGTTGATCCGATGGACCACCCCCGGTCCCTAAGTATGATTTGAAGGCTATTTAGATCTGATCACACTGTGGTGATTTGATGCCATCTTTACTTCGACGTGTATTATATCATCAAGGGGCACGACAGAGGGAGGTGGACGGGTATTGTGGGGTGGGATGATATGGTTTTTCGAACAACTGTCTAATAACATGCAATGTATATAGGGAAGAATATTGCCTTTGATGTAACAGTTCACTTCTAAATCACGATGAAAACCAATAACATTTGTTTTAAAAATATATATATATATTCTTGAAACGTTTGCATTAACCAAGGGTCTGAAGTTATAGTTTGCCACGTGGGTATGAAAGAAGATAGACAGCCCCCTACAGGATGAAGTATAGAATCTAAAATTCTTAAATGGGTTGAGGATTCATCTGTTGCAATACCCTTTGTACCTTGAGCCTCTGCTTCTTTGAGGGTAAAATTAGAACTTACATTCTTGCTGGAATACATAGGAGTCTCTTGTCTGACCATTTCAGGAGTAGTCTCCACCAAAGTAGCTCCTGCCATTGCCAGCACTACGAAATATGTTACAGCCAAATATCTTTCTTAATGAGTATTGAGCCTTATCAAAAACGACACAAAAGTGGGCACATATATTTACTGAGTTTTTTAATGAATGAGTCACTAAATAAAGGGGCATTAGGTTCCTGCTCCTTTTCCTTATTTGCCAAACATCCTAATTTAAGATCAGTCTTCAAAAGTAGACTTTTATGTCGCTCCTGAGTCATGGCTGAATTTGCATTGCCTAATAAACACTTAGGCCATATGTATCAACAACAAAAAATAGCAATTCTCAAATTGCGATTTTTTGCAAATCGCAATTAGAGAATCGCAAAATAAAGTGTATTTAGGATTTCTACGAATTTTGCGAATCCAACATATTCCTTATTTGCGCATCACAAATTGAGATTCGCAAATAAGGAATGCCTTCCTATTCATTCCTATGGTCTAGGAGGCCCATAGCAATGGATGGGAAGAAATTCTCAATTTATGATGACAAATTCAAGAATCGCAAATTGAGCATGCAATTTCAAGGTTGCAAGGGTGCCAAAAGGACACCCTGTTGCACCCCTGAAATATGCATGTGTGCACATTTTGCGCACATACCTGTCCTAAGGGCATGTATGTGCTCCGAATGACACTTTGAAAAAAGCAAAAATGTGCTTTTTTCTCGATAATCGCAAATTACCACCAACTTGAAGTTGGTTGTAATTTGCGATTCCTTAAGGCCAAATAGCAAATTTCTGGTGATTCCAGAATTGCATTTAAGAAATCGCAATTTGCAATTCCTTAATTGCATTAGCAAAATAGAGAATCCCAAATTTAGTGATTCTCTATTTTGCGATGGCCTTTTGGGATGATGCATCCCAAAAGGCGTTTTCCCATTCACAAACGTGCAGTTTTTGAGAATTGGCCAGTTTGCGAACGGGAAAAAGGCTTGATACATATGGCCCATAACTCTTTGAACTCATTTAGAAAGAAATGCATTAATCTACTTGCGCTCAAGTCTTGCCTTCTAATCTAGATTCTCCTAAGCGGACCTGTAAGATCGAGTTAACCGTGTTGACAGTTAGTCCAAGTTCTCTCCACCCCTTTCTTAAGGTGTTTTGCAACTTTATTTAAAACAATAACAGGATAGGATCTATTACTTGACTGTAAGTGATATTATTTAAAGAAGGACGTCGACACTCAGATCAGGGGCTGTTACGTGTATTTGTAAAGAGCCCCTATCACCCGTGAGTGTATGCTGGTGCCGAGCGGGTGGGCGAGCCTAGCTCAGCCTATGGTAGGTTGGTTAATTGAAAATCCAGGTTCTTGCCGAATTCAAGAAGAGAGGCGCAGGCTCTGATGTGGAGTGGGAGGTCAATCCACACTCTAAGGAAATGCCCATCTTACTAATCTTGTTCAGTGCATGTGTGGGATGTTTGCGAGTAGGAGTACTGCGGAGCGGACCTGTCTGGATGGTTGGTGGAAGGAGATGTAACTGTTCAGGTAGGTGGGGCCTGTGCTGTGTAGTGCCATGAATGTGACTCAGGAGCTTGAATTGAGAGGGGTCATGTATCAGGAGCTTGTGTAGTTCCCCGGGGTGTGGTGTGCTGTGAGTTCTGAGTCGGAGGTTGAGGAGGAGTTTGGCTGTCGAGTTCTGGATGGTTTAGAGTCTTCTAGTGAGTTATTTTATCCAGAGCGGTCTTAATCTAGAAGATACATATTGAGCTATCTGCACAGTAGAAGCCCATTCAGTAGAATTAGGGTGGTGAATCAAGGTGGGGGGGGGGGGAGGGGGGAAACATTGGTTCACCCAAGAAGTCCAAAATAACATTACTGGTCATTGAGGAATGGGACTATTCACCCCCATCATTTAGAGAAACATTTTGCCTTTTCTTTGGAAGCTTAGGTCAGACTGTATCATCTGAATCATGAAATTTTTTGTCAATACCAACATCTGAATCATCATCAGTATCAAGTAGCTGTATCACATGAATGGGAAACTAAATGTTCTTAGCCAAATTTGAAACCTCTTGGCCATGAGGATATAACACGTAAATAATACATTTTAAAATTTTGAGTACAAACTTTTTTTCCCGGGTTTGATTTTCAGCTAACATCTTTAAATGAGTTTTCAATTGACTGTAAAATATTTAAGATCAAATTATGGACAACCTGATCTACTGAATCCTTAATAAAAGAATTCAAGCTATTCAAACTATCACTACACAATTTAGCTTCCTTATCCTCCCCACTGATGGAGGCACCCTCAATATCCATATATCTATATATCTATATATCTATATATCTATATATCTATATCTATCTATCTATCTATATCTATATATATATATATATATATATCTATATATATATATATATATATATATATATATATATAGATATATATATATATATATATATATATATATATATATATATATATATATATATATGTTTAGCAAAGCGCCCTTGCGCTCGAGTGGGCACACACCGCTGTCCTCACCTTGCGGTAGTATTTGCCTCATGCAGCTCGCTCGCATTCAGTTCAGAGCTATTTCCATGCTCGACGCGTTTAGTATTACCTATAGTAGGTTCTGTGTCTCTGTTTCAATTAAAAAGCATTATTGACCTTTAGTAGGAATCGAGCTCATGACTAAGAGGCGTGGTGCCTCGAAACGCGTCGAGCATGGAAATAGCTCTGAACTGAATGCGAGCGAGCTGCATGAGGCAAATACTACCGCAAGGTGAGGACAGCGTTGTGTGCCCACTCGAGCGCAAGGGGGCTTTGCTAAACAAATTTGGAACGCGGCTGCCCGAGCCGCGGTAACGAGAGGAGCACCATTTCCGAAGTTTGGAAAGGCTGTGGAGAACAACATCCCCTCTGTATTAAGCACGCTGCCTGGATGCAAAGACAAGCCCGCTTGCAAAAAGTTCCTTCCTACTAAAGGTCAATAATGCTTTTTAATTGAAACAGAGACACAGAACCTACTATAGGTAATACTAAGAAAGTCACCTGATGAACTACAATTACCAGAAGACCAAAAACAATCAGCCACACCCACTTAAGGCGGTCTCATCAAATAAAATAAAACTGAGCAATAAACAGGTGATGTTGTCTGTGCCTTTGAATCGAGCTCATGACTAAGAGGCGTGGTGCCTCGAAACGCGTCGAGCATGGAAATAGCTCTGAACTGAATGCGAGCGAGCTGCATGAGGCAAATACTACCGCAAGGTGAGGACAGCATTGTGTGCCCACTCGAGCGCAAGGGCGCTTTGCTAAACATATATACATATATATATGCAAAACACTCGATATCCTTCTTCGCTTGCTCTGCGCTCGGGACCCACGCCTCCACGCCAACAAAGAAAAGGAACGGACCACAGGAAATCAGCAAGATGTAGTTTTATTTAGTCTCTCACGGAACCATCAGCGACGCGTTTCGAGTACAAGTACCCTTGATCACGCGGCGACTAACTAAACATTCACTGTCTTTTTTTATGCATTACTACTCCTCCGTTACCACCCCACGGTGGTAACCTCCAGTATTGTGTCAAGAATAAAAAGTGAGGAAAGACTATTGCTGACCCATAAGGAAATAAGCATTATGCACATGAAAAATATAGTTTTTGGTTAAAATCCAACAATGATGAGAATAATGGTTAAAAACACTCTTACCACACTACAATACAACTAGGTTAAAATCCAGAAGTAAAATTAGGTCAATAAATCCTAGTAGTGCAAAATAGCATAATGCCTGAAGGTTAGAGTGATTAAGATCAAAAAACCATCATATCACAATTAGAAGGAATTAAGTTATCAAGTGCAAAAAAGCAAAATTGAAATAGCAGCAATAGATCAAAAAAGTGCAAATAATTGTATAAAGTGCAAAAAGTGAATACGAGGAATTATATTACTCATATGTAGGATGTAGCGCATTATCATATGGTTTGAATATACTATACAGAATATAAATGCATCCTAAAACTCAGATCCCTGAGCTAGTGAGCAATATATATCATAAATAGTAACGATGTAAAAATCCCATATAATAAAAGCCAGTATCAAAAAGAATTGCTTATGAAAACATTAAAAATGGGTGTATATCTAAAAAGCATTATATCCCATATGTAAATTCATATATGGCACCGTACAGAAAACACACAATATATACAAAACATTAGAGCAAAATTGATAAAGGACAGCAAGATACGACATACTATGAAAATATACTATCAGCATAGAATCCTAAAACCAGAGCATTGTGATGATGCAGATCGTAAATAGGGAACCTAACTTGCGAACTGCTGCTATAGTACAAATACATATTATTATAATAAAGGTGGACTGGTCGCTATGCATTGGAAGGGCTCTAGTATGTTACTCTAAGAAATGATGTAACACTTCAATGTTGTTGAGCCCATTGGGCCAACGACTGTCGAGCTCTAGAATGAACCGTGATTCCAACTTTCTAAGTGCCATGTTGGACAGGCCTCGTGAAGGGGCCGCTCCCTCCCCCGCATAATAAGGCCCGAGCACCGGCTCTCCCGGTGCCTCCAGAAGAACCACCCCGGCAACCCACAGAAGCAACCCGCAACCCGTTCCCAACGGGACGCCTGCTCCCGAACACCCGACATCGGCCGGCCCAGGCCGTCATCAGCAGCATTGCCCCGGCCCAGCCGCCATCTTGGACACTGCACCACGAGGCCGCGTGGCCGCAGCTCGACCCCAACCCTGGGCCTGGCCAGGCCCCAACATCGAGGCACCACCATCCTCCCAGGAGGTGAACGGACCACTTGGCAGGTCAATGGGAGAGAGGAGTGTCGATGGCTCTCCCCCGCCAGGTGCCGATCGCCCCCAGCCTCCCCGGGCGCTGGCTTCACCCCCCTGCTGGGTGTCTGGACTCCCTCATCCCGGACTTCCCGACCTCCAAGGGCGAGGATCCGGACATCAAAGGACACCAGACCTATAACTGGGGCAGCTCCAGAGCAGGAAGGCAGTTGTATCCTGGAGTCGAGAGACACCTTGAAGAACTCATCCTTGACGGACTGCTGGCGCTGCCGCAGCCCTGCCTTGTGAATCATCGTTCCTGCCTGCTGGCGCTGCAACTACACCTACAACTACACCTACGTCGGGACCTGCTGGCGCTGCCGCGGCCCATCCTTGTGAAACATCGTTCCTGCCTGCTGGCGCTGCCGCGGCCCTCTGCAACCTACACCTTCGTCGGGACCTGCTGGCGCTGCCGCGGCCCATCCTTGTGAACCATCGTTCCTGCCTGCTGGCGCTGCCGCGGCCCTCTGCAACCTACATCTTCGTCGGGACCTGCTGGCGCTGCCGCGGCCCATCCTTGTGTGAACCATCGCCTTTGCCTGCTGGCGCTGCCGCGGCCCTTCTCAAGTGAGGCTTATCATCCTAGCCTGCTGGCGCTGCCGCGGCCCGACCTTCCAGAACTCCGAGCTCGAGGATTGTGAGCTACCCATCTTGCCACCCCGTACCAGACCGGTACCAAGACTGTCCCGCTACCCTTTCCCCTTCAAGGACTAGAATTAAGAGGACCCTCGTGTCCTGACCTCACTGTATCGCTGATAACCTTGCTTCAAGAATCATATAAAGAGTGTTGACCTCAACCTTGTGTGGTGTCAATCTGTGGGGGGGGAGTTACTCGTCTGTACGATCGCAGGAGACGGCCCTCACTGGAGGCCTCTCCCCCCTGTCCTCGGCCGACCCTCCGGGTCTCCGTCTAACATTGGTGGCCAGCGGCGCGATCCGAACCAACGCGTAATCGTACAGAGAGTAACTCACCCCACGACTCAACCACAATGACAACAAAAGAGAGCGGAACCACCGAAAAATTCCAGATGGAGAAACTAGAAGAGTACAACCACAGAGAGCTAAAACAATTTTGCATAGAACTAGGCATTGCTACCACAGGATTGGGCACGAAAGAAGACTTCAAAAAGGCCCTAGAAGCTTGGGCGGAGACGGGTACGACCGTACCCCAAAACCAAAACCTCGAGGCGCCAGAAACAAGCACCACTACGACAGAAGGAAGGAGATCGGGTCTCTCCCCGGAGGAGATCCGAGAACGAGAAAAAAGCAGACTCCATGAATTAGAGCTGGCGCGACTTCGGTTGGACGGAGAACTGAAATTGGCGGAACAAAAGATAACATTGGAACACTTGCGACTCCGAGAGGAGCGGGAAGAGAAGCAAAAACAGAGGGAGTTAGAAGAGAAAAAACTAGCCTACGAACATGAGCGCAATCTAGCAGAAATAGAGCTTCGGAAACATAATAAAGATCTCGGGGTGCCCGAGCGCCCGAACACTCCGAGCACTACAGACCCTAAAGTCCACATACCCAAGGATGTCGTCAGAGAATATTATCGGAACGACGATATCCAGCAGTGGTTCAAAGCCTACGAGATAGCCATGACCTCCCACCGGATTTCTCAAAGTGACTGGGGAGCCGGGTTATGGGGGAGGTTCGTCAACGAAGGGCGCGACGCCCTGCTGCAACTCCCGGACCATCAGATGACGTCCTATGACCACATGAAGGCCGCCCTACTCACTCGATACGGGCTTACACCCGAGATGTACCGCCAGCGGTTCCGCGACTGCAAACGGATCCCAGGTACAACTTGGGTGGAGTACGTAAACTTTTTCAGCAGAGCATTCGAGGGGTGGATCAAGGGCAGCCAGGTCACCACCTACGAGCAACTCTTTAACCTCATTGTGTGGGAGCACCTCTCCAACAATTGCTTCGTCGAGCTCAGGCAGCACCTCCTCGACAGTAAACTGACTGAACCTCGGCAACTCGCCGCCGAAGCTGACCGATGGGAAAGCACTCGAGTTGCCCGAAACGGGCCCAACGAGCCAAACAGAACCAACCAAGGTCCCCATCGCCCCCGAGGAGGAGGAGGCCAGGGTCGGGGCAGAGGCGCCGTCCCGGCGGCTCCCGCCAGCAACACCCCGCCCCCGGCCGGCAGGGGAAACCCCCCGATGCGTCCGGGGTTCCGAGCCAACGTTACTTGCCACCGGTGCCAGCGGACCGGCCACTATGCCATCGACCCTAATTGCCCGAAGAACCAGAATCCTATACCCCGCCAGGTCGCTGCCGCCGCCCTCGGAGAAGAGCAAGCGCAAGAGGACTATGAAGATTACGAACAAGAACAGCCCGAGTGGGAACCAGCCGCCATGTCCCTGGTCTGCCTAGGGGAGAGAGACATGATTCCGCGGGCTCCCCTACCCGCCAATACGAGAAAATACAGCCAGTGGGTAAACATAAATGGGCGCCGGGGCCAGTGTGATGGCAGTCCGCTGTCACCTGGTAACCCTGGAGCAGATCTTGCCGAACGTCCTTTGCCCCGTCCGGTCAGCCGACAACTCAGAAAGCCTGTGTCGGATGGCCTGCGTCCCCTTCGAGTGGGGAGGAGTGTCCCGAATGCTGAAAGTGACTGTCCGCGATGATGCCCCAGTGGACTGCCTCCTGGGAAACAACCTCGAAAGTTCCCCCTGGGCAGCCGTCGAAAGAAGAGAGCACCTGGGGATGTTGGGACTCCCTGAATGGGCCTGCATAACGACCCGATCCATGGCCGCCCGCGCCATCCCCAGTCCCGAAGAACCCGAATGGCCAGAACCTCCTCCCCAGATCGTCCCGGAGGGAGACGCCCCAAGTACCAATCCCCCAGAGCAAAACGAAGAAGGGTCCGTTCAACTCCGGGACCTTCCCGAACTGGCCCAGTGGCGTCAAGAGGGTGGTCCCACCCAGGAACAATTCCGACAAGGACAGAAGACCTGTCCCTCCCTCGAGGGACTCCGGCAGCAAGCCCTCGCCGAGAGCGCAGGAGACACCGCGGGGGCCCACTGGATTTATTGGGACAATGACCTGCTCTACAGCGAGCAAAGAATTGCTGAGCTGGGGGCCAGTCGGGTACTGGTGGTGCCCCTCCGCTTCAGAGACTTCCTTTTGAACTTAGCGCACGATGTCCCCCTGGCTGGACACTTGGGACAAGACAAAACATACAACCGCCTGGTAACACACTTTTACTGGCCCAAAATGCGAAATGAGGTCTCCAACCACTGCCGGGCCTGCCCCACCTGCCAGGCCAGCGGGAAGAGCGGCCGAAAAATCAAAGCACCCTTGCAACTATTTCCCGTCGTCACCACCCAGTTCGAACGGGTGGGAATAGACATTGTGGGGCACTTAGACCCCCGAACGGCCCAGGGGCACCGGTTCATCCTAGTCCTGGTGGACCACGCCACCCGCTATCCCGAGGCCATTCCTCTTCGGACCGTGACAGCACCCGTGGTAGGCCGAGCCCTAATGGGGATCTTCTCCCGAGTGGGCTTCCCCCGAGAGGTCGTCAGCGACAGGGGCACGAACTTTATCTCAAAGTACATGAGGTCTCTCTGGCAGCAGTGCGGGGTCACCTACCGGTTCACGACCCCCTATCACCCGCAAGGAAACGGACTGGTCGAGCGGTTTAACCGCACTCTCAAGGGAATGATCATGGGCCTGGAAGAACCCCTACGTCGCCAATGGGACGTGCTGCTCCCGTGCCTCCTCTTCGCCTATCGAGAAGTTCCCCAGAAATCCCTCGGCTTCATCCCCTTCGAGCTCCTGTACGGACACCCCGTCCGGGGCCCCCTCAGCCTGGTCAAGGAAGGATGGGAGATGGCCCCCCAGAAGACCCCTCCGGACGTATATAAGTATCTCCTGACCCTCCGCAACCAGACCCGGCGATTCAGGGAACTCGCCAAAGCCAACCTTGAGGCCAGTCAGGAGGACATGAAGAAATGGTACGATCAACATGCCTCCTCCATCGAGTTCGAACCAGGTCAGCAAGTATGGGTGATGTCTCCAGTCGAACCTAGTGCCCTGCAGGACAAATGGACAGGACCCTTCAAGGTGATAGAGCGCAAGGGCCCCGTCACCTACCTAATAGACATGGAGTCCCCCCGGAACCCTCTCCGAGTCCTCCACGCCAACAGACTCAAACCCCACTTCGTACGCTCGGAGCTCAGTCTACTGATGGCAACAGATAGTGGGACGGAAGAAGACTCCGAGCCCCTCCCTGACCTACTGAGGACCCGTGAAAAAGATGGCTCCGTGGAAGGGGTCAGACTCTCCGAGGCCTTGTCCCCGGAACAACGCCAAGACTGTCGGGCTCTCCTGCTGCAATTTGCGAACCTGTTCTCCCTCACCCCAGGGGTCACCCCCTGGTGCCTTCACGACGTGGACACTGGGGATAGTCCACCTATTCGACACAGGGCGTACAGAGTGCCAGATCGGGTGCACACCTGCATCCAGGACGAAGTCTCTAAAATGCTGGCCCTAGGAGTGATCGAGCCATCCGACAGCCCCTGGGCCAGCCCAGTCGTACTGGTCCCCAAGGCTGCCGCCCCGGGCGTCGCCCCTGAGCTCCGGTTCTGTGCAGACTATCGGGGCCTGAACGCTGTTACCCGAACCGACGCTCACCCCATCCCCCGGGCGGATGAACTAGTTGACCGCATGGGGGCTGCCCGCTATCTGAGCATCTTCGATCTAACAGCAGGCTACTGGCAGATCGGCCTTACCCCCGGGGCCCAAGAACGATCCGCCTTCTCTACCCCGGATGGCCACTACCACTTCAAGGTGATGCCCTTCGGCATGAAAAACGCTCCAGCTACCTTCCAACGACTCGTGAACCAGGTATTGGCGGGCCTCGAAGAATTCAGCGCCGCCTACCTGGACGATATCGCTGTATACAGTCGTCACTGGGCGGACCACCTCCACCACCTCCGAGAAGTCCTGCACGCCCTCCAGCGGGCCGGGCTCAGCATCAAGGCCAGCAAATGTCAGATTGGCCATGGGTCCATGACCTATCTCGGACACCAAGTGGAGAGCGGTCTGGTGGCCCCCCTTCAGCTCAAGATCGCTGCCATCCAATCCTGGCAACCTCCTGTCACCCAAACCGAGGTCCGAGCCTTCCTAGGGCTCACCGGATACTACCGGCGGTTTGTAAAGGACTATGGCAGCATTGTGAGGCCCCTCACAGAACTCACATCCAAGAAAAACCCCAAGACCGTCAACTGGACTCCGGACTGTCAAGCGGCCTTCGAGAAGTTGAAGGCCGCCATGTGCACCGCCCCCGTGCTCCAGGCCTCCGACTACAGCCGGGAGTTCATCGTCCAGAAGGACGCCTCAGATCATGGCGTTGGGGCAGTACTCTCTCAACTCAACGCCGAGGGAGTCGATCAGCCAGTGGCCTTCATCAGCCGACGCCTGCTGGCTCGAGAGCAGCGCTGGAGCACCATCGAGCGGGTGGCCTTCGCAGTGGTATGGGCCCTCAAGAAACTCCGGCCCTACCTCTTCGGTACACACTTCAGGGTACAGACAGACCACCGACCCCTGCAATGGCTGATGCAGATGCGGGGGGAGAACCCAAAACTGTTGATATGGTCCATCTCCTTGCAGGGTATGGACTTCTCTGTGGAGCATCGCCCTGGCCAGGACCACGCCAACGCGGACCGCCTGTCACGCTTTTTCCGCCTCGGCGAGGAGAGTACCCAAGAAGATGGGTGACTCTCCCTGCCTTCAGCTGGGGGGGACGCATGTTGGACAGGCCTCGTGAAGGGGCCGCTCCCTCTCCCACAAAATAAGGCCCGAGCACCGGCTCTCCCGGTGCCTCCAGAAGAACCACCCCGGCAACCTAAGGTAATTGGAATTTTTATGGTCAATTGTGTCCCCTAACGTAGACCCCAACGGCTCCATGTACGAGTTTCAAGTACATGTAATTTCCCTCCACAACTGAATTTGAAGACGCAAATACATTTGCGTCCAACGTTAACATGTCCTCTATCAGATCCACCATGAATGGATCGATAATTCCGTTCCTAAGTATGCCGTGCCACCGTCTTTATGTGGTGCACTTTCACGTTTTTCTGGCTCTGCCGAGCTAGGCCCTGATTTCTGTCTTCAAGCCACTTCTGCCCCTGCCTCTGAAAGCTACAGCATGGAGACGCATCCCTGACCTATGCCTTACTTCCTGCCAAGCGAGCGGTGCCCGGCTCGGCCTGGTCCGCCTGCCAAAAACAGTATTTTGCCTTCAAGTTATCAGCATAGCCAGCTCAGCTCCTCGAAAACACATTCCTGTCTAGTGAAATACGAAAACATATCCCCGACTGCAGAGCAAGGGCCAAGCCTTCCTGTCCTCCCTCATGAAATTCATTGCTCCCGTTACCATGGTAGGCCCCTGCCTTCGAGCATTTGCACCTAGACACGCATACATTCAGTATAGAATAGCCTCTGCCCGAAAGACCTTTTACTCTAGAATTAACATTCTCCAAACTCCAGATATCAGATATGTTTTAGGAACAGGTCGATCTGACATGCCAGACTTCTGTCTCTTCTACTAGTGTTAAAAGTCAGACTCTTAGCTTCCTTCAGATGCACGTCAATCACACGTCATATTAGCTGCGCGCGCATCCAGGCCATAGGTTTCAGCTGACTCTGCAAGAATTCTCTAAGCATCCACCCACTAATGACACTTTTCTGTGACGTTTCTAGTTCACGCCTCTGTGCACACCCATATTCACGCCTTTTTGCTACGCACATGTGTTCTTATCATATACATTTCACTTGTCACGCCTACTGTATTCAATGCTATTGTGTCATTTTACTATATATGTCATGTACTGTGAATAAATCGTTGACATCTTTTCCTGCCATCATTGCATACCCGAACCCTTGTATTGATGGACTAGATCTCCAGTGACTCGAGTCATTTAGTCATTTATGATTAAAGCCCTTATGACTCAGACACCACGGACTCTGCCTCTCATTTTGATTGAGCTATTCTTTTGTAACTTGTCTGAAATTATATGGCGAAAATAGTATACAGTAAAATATTTACCACATAATTTGGCGCCCGAATAGGGACCCCTCCCCCACCCCACGCGCCGGTGATGCATCGCAGGCCTTGCCCCCTGCTACGGCCGTGACGGACCCCATGCGCATCTGCAGGATTTCCTGTATCTCCCTCAGGCCTACGGAGGTGACGGAGACTGCGGCCGACATCCAGACGAGGCGGTGAGGAGTGCGGAGGATCCCGACCAGAGCCCAGCCGAGAGAGCAGTGTCCGAGGTATCGAGAGGCCCACCAGTAGTGTCGAGGCGCATGCGTAGTGCGCGGCAGAAGCAGTGACGTCAGTCCAGTCCAGTCCAGTCGAGTTTCCGAGGCCTTCCGTTCCATGCTTCCCGGTGAGTACCGTTGCTGGGGACGCATCTAGACGGGTGCATTAATTTGTGTCCGGTCAAGACGGGTTTGGGTACACAGACCCGGTCTGCACTGTTTTAGCAGTGTATCTGTACTGTTTAGCAGTGCATCTAGTATATAATTACACAGTTTTTGTTGTTCGTTTTGAAATGTTTCAATGTGTTTTAATGTCGTGGTATGAGTGATTGTTCGCATTTTTCTTACTGTGTTTATTGTGTATAGTGTCTAGATCGAGGTAGCAATGCCTTTATTCTCGAAGTTACGACAGATAGGAACTAGGAAAGGGATACTTGAGGAAGCTGTTCCCATCCCACCCAGGGACACTCCTGGGCATTTTATGTACCACAAGCACGGCTTAGATGCCATATTATTTCTCGACTTGTGGGTGGAATACACGAAAGACTTGGCAGAGAATCAAAGATGGCCCGTTACAGGGACATGGGATGCCGAGTGCATCATGAGAGTAGAGGAAGCGTTGTGGAAAAAGAAAGCCAGACAGTCACAGAAAAATGCCATTGAATTATGGCGTAAAGAATCACATAGACGGACAGAGAAAGCACTCAGAAAAGCAGAGAAAAGTAGAGAGGATTCTGAAAAAGCCAAAGAAAAAGAACTACTAGAAGAAGGAGAACGAGTTAGAATGGAACAACATGACAGACAGAGTAATGCCATTATGACAGGACTGTATCCAGTCCTGGCCGAGGGCCTGCCCAAGGCGACCCCGGAAATACCGAAAGATCTGCCCCCTCCATTGGTTCCGACTAAATTACGTCATAAGACCGCAGCAGACATTTTCCTTTCTTCCTATCTAGACGATGTAGCTCCCGCATATACCAATGTACCTGCCCATGTACCCGTACCACCTGATAATCATCAGCCCCCAGGTCCGCAACAGCAGACCCCTCCAGGTCCGCTTCCTGCACCCTTACCCGTTGTTCCCCCTGGTTTTCATCCGCTTAATCCTTTTGGGTCTGGCGCTGTTCAGATTCCAACCCTGTTACAACAGATACTGACCCTACAGCCAGGTTATGCTCAAGCCTCCGCCTCAGGAGGTGCTACAGGAGGTTATCGCACCCCGCCACCGTTACATCGAGTGACAATGAGAGAATTCGCAATGTCGCGAACACCTAAAGGTGCCCCGGCCGAACAGCTTAAAGAACAGCTTACAGATTGCAGATATGGCACAGTGCCTGGTAAAACAGGACCCATGTTGTTAGCGTCCCTACGTTTAAGACGTGTTACAGAGTATTTGCAATTACTACCAGAAATGCCAGACCATCTAGACAATTTGTATCATTTTATTAGAACAGGAGAAAGACCGGAGAGTGTTGGTGAAGCCATGTCACATCAGAAAGTTGAGAACAAAGGTTTAATCATGCGATTTTTGGTTAATTGTTTGATAAGGGAACAAGATCAAACAGGCTTTCCACAAGGAGAGATGGATAGATTGAACAGATGGAGCCAGAATATTGCGGAGGGTAAACATGATAAAGAGAAATGTGTACATGCTATGATTAGAAAGATCCGTAAAGAAATAATAGCAATACATGCCCGTCGAGAATCTGAAAAGCCACTTGAATCAGACGATCCGGACTCCTCGCAGGAGGAGGAACCAGAGAATCCAGCAGAAACCTCGCAACAGGTAGAAAGAGACATGATAGCATATGTAGGTAGAGAGAAACTCCCTAGACCGTACCCTCTTGATAGGCCCTTCGATAGACCCATTCGTTTAGAAAACAAGAAACGTTACCTTTGTCCAATACCAGAGCGATGTACCCTTGAACATGTATTCCAAATTACTGATAAAGTATTGAAAGAAAGGGTAGGTTATCACGAACTCAATACCCTACGTGATCAGGAACTAGCCCGGTCCGCAGTACAGTGGGCCGGAGATGACAGCATATATAAAGACGATTCAGTAGTGCAAACGTTTTTAAGTCTTACTCCAGAAGAACAGCGACTAGCTGGTATATACATGACCCAACACCTCATTATACAGTATGAAAACCAAGCATCTGATCCAGGTCCGTTATATAATTTATTGCAAGACTTACTCCTGAGAAGATGGAGAGGTCTAGGTACCGATCTGATTGAAACGATTTTAGAACAACGTCACAAATATAGAACATTCTTGACTCCACATCTTGTTTCCGTTCCACCCCCAGTCAGGCAACCATATCACTTTGACAAACAGAATCCTTTACGAGAAGTACATCCAATTCGGAATCCTGATGATACCTTTGCACATGTGTATGTATACACGCCCATAACTAAAATGGAATTATTGGAAATGAAGAAAATAGTGCCCAGTCATGATAAAGACCCTGCAGGTTTCCACCGTGAAATAAAAGACATGTTACTCATGGGAGATTACACCTATCCCGACATTATGAAAATATTGAAAGTGTTATTGCCTGCCGGTATTTACGAGAAACTCAAAGAAAAAGAATGGGAGGTGGGAGACAAAAAGATTGATTGGGCTGCATTAGAAGCCGAAGAAACGACTCGAACCCCAGGTTTAGGTCTTGGGGATAAAACTAAAGCATTACCAGGATTGTTAGTACAGGTTTTGCCAAGATTGTTAGCAAAATGTAAATGTAAATGTAAATGTAATGTAAATGTATTGGCATTTATATAGCGCACTACTTACCCGTAGGGTCCCAAGGCGCTTCGACCGCTGCGAAACCCTTCCTGGCTTCCCTGAGAGATGGTCCCTTAATGTGTATCTCCAGGGTGAGACCAGGCATCCCCGGCGGTCTGGTGGGGCCGTTAGTGAAGATGAGGCAAGCTAATGCCCAGAGTTGCCGAGTGTGATCGCTGATCAGAGTGGGCACCGAGGCGAGAGAATTATCGAGTCCGCTGACCCTGGTCCAGAAACCTGCCGCGCCGGGAATCGAACCCTGGTCCCGGGCCGTCCTCTGTTCTCGGGTCTGCCGCCTCTAACCAGTGAGCCACACTACTTCACTAGCAACTAAAAAGGAGGACTGGGATGCGATCTCAGCCTGCAAACAGAAACCCGATGAAGACACTAGTGAGTTTTATTCCCGATTTGAGAAATGTTTTATTATTAATAGTGGCCTGAAAACAAGTAGCGAGTCATATTCACACCTTTTTGTATCCAAATTAGTCGAGAATTCATTGCCCCAGGTTAAGAACCGTGTACTGAAAGTCGAGAGCACATGGCAAGCTAATTCGCCCTCCCAAATGTTACAAATGTTACAGTATCACCAGAACAGAATCAGGGAAGAACATGATCACGAACAGAGACGTATGAAAGACACGAAAATGAAAATGCTAGTTGCTCAGTCAGTTCCAGGTGACGGTCATAAAAGGGGTACAACACAGTCCAATAATTCAGCAGCTCCTGTTAAAGGGACATGCAACTATTGTAAACAGCCAGGTCACTATGTAAACGATTGTGCAGTTTTGAAACACAACATAGCCACAGGTAAAACTAAAGAGAGACCGCGTCCTCCTAGACAGGACCAGGTCCAACAACATGTTCCACAGAATATACAGTCTATGCAGATTCCACAACAGACCGTAGCGGTACCACAGCCACAGCCCATTGCCGCAACACAACATGTCACACAGCAGATGTATCAGTATGCACAATCCGACTACCCCGATTACCAGCAATACACATGAAACAGCCTAGAGAGGGAGGTTGGCTTGCCTCTTATTGAAGTTCCTGTAGATCAAGAGGGTCCTTATGTACATAGTCAGGTATTAGGGAAAGATAGAAAGTTTTTGATTAACACACGGGCAAGCAGGACAACCATCAGTCACGACGAGGTTCCAGGGGCACCCCTCTCAGGCTCACAGAATGTTTCCCTTGGATTTTCAGGAAAGCCTATTGTTAATGAAGTATCGAAACCAGTTCCCCTTGCAGATGGTCCATTGTCCCGCACTACAGATTTATTGCTCACGAAATCATGTCCAGAAAACTTGCTTGGTATTAAGACTCTGAAAGCTCTAGGAGCTGTAATTTGTTGTTCTCCGGAAGGAGTAAGGTTGTTCCTTCGTGATTTCAAGGGACATTATGTATTGAGAGATTTTGACCCCAGGTTACAGAATGTTCCTGCACATTTATGGGCGAAAGGCCCCACTGATGTAGGTTGTATGCACATTACTCCATATCGTGTCACACTCAAGCGAGTAGTATTACCACGCATTCGACAATACAAATTACCACCAGATGCTGTAGTGGCTTTACTGAAAATCATTGACGAGCTCATTGCACAAGGAGTGGTTGTAGAAACCGAATCCAATGTTTGTAATTCCCCTATCATTCCAATTCTTAAACGTACAGATCCAAATGCACCTCCAGTTTATCGATTAGTTATCGATTTATGAGAACTGAATAAATGCATTGTACCACATTATCCCGTGGTTCCAGACATTTCGTCCTTATTGACTGCTATTGATTCCGAAGCGACGTTCTTTACTGTAATTGATCTCAAGAACGCCTTCTTTAGTGTTCCTATTGACCCGGAAAGCCAATACCTTTTCGGATTCTGTTTAAATGGCCGAAGCTTCAAATTTGCACGCGCACCTCAAGGATTCACAGAAAGCCCCAGCATCTACAGCCAAGCATTAAAACGACAACTTGACAGTATTCACATGCCGACTAACACTGCCCTACTTCAATACGTCGATGATCTATTGATCACCGCCCGTAGCGAACCAGAATGTGAACAAGCATCACTGACAGTCTTGCATTTCTTGGCGGACAAGGGACACAAGGTGTCTCCTTCTAAGCTACAATTCTGTGCTCAGCAAGTGGTGTACCTTGGGCACTTGCTGACCAAGTGGGGTAGGCAGCTGACACCTGAACGAATTCAGTTAATTGCACATCTTCCGCAACCCAAGACACAGAAAGAAGTACGAGCCTTTATTGGACTCACTTCTTATTGCAGACAATGGATTCCACAATATGCATTTCTAGCTAAACCACTCATTCAGTTGACAACACAGGAGGCAGCGTCTTCGACTGTTCTCCCATGGACTCAGGAACATACACAAGCTTTTGACGAATTAAAGAAAGCCTTATTTCAAGCACCAGTTTTAGCAACACCATGTTACAGCAAACCTTTTACACTTTTTGTGACAGAACACAATGGCACAGCGTTGTCGGTTCTCTCAGTTACAAGCAGACAAACACAGACCGTGTGCTTATTTTTCGAGTACATTGGATCCAGTAGCCCAGGCCCTGCCTGCGTGTTTAAAGTCAGTTGCTGCTACAGCTCTAGCAATCAGACAAAGCGATTCCATTGTATTAGGACATCAATTGACAGTACAGGTTCCACATTCTGTAGAGGTTCTTTTAAACAGAACCCAGACACAACACTTGACTATAGCACGACTGACAGGTTATGAATTGACGTTATTTCAACCACACATAGAAATCAGACGCTGTAATACACTGAATCCTGCTACACTTTTACCATCGAGCACAACAGATCCCACTCCACATGACTGCGTAGATGTAGTTGACACAGTTACGAAGCCCAGACAAGACTTGACAGATGTCGCATTACCCGATCCAGACCTGACACTTTATGTGGATGGTTCATGTTTAAGAACAAGTACAGGAGAGTTAGTGGCCGCGTATGCAGTGACCACTGAAACTGAAGTCATAGAAACACATCGCATTGACACCCTGTCAGCTCAAGCAGCAGAGCTCATTGCTCTGACCCAAGCCTGTATACGAGCCAAGAACCTGAAAGTGAACATATACACAGACTCACGTTATGCATTCGGAGTTGTACACGACTTCGGTGTCCTCTGGCAAGAAAGAGGTTTCTTGACCTCTCACGGAGCCAAGATTCAACATGGTCCCCTTATTCAAGCCCTATTGGAAGCAATACATTTGCCTACAGCCATAGCCATCATGAAGTGCAAGGCACACACAAAAGTCACAGACAAGATTTCTCAGGGCAACGACTTTGCAGACCGAACAGCGAAATATACAGCGCTGACTCATACTCAAACGCCGGACATGACAAAGACTGATGCAACCTCACTGACACATTGCATGACAGTCAGGGACCCCACACAAGATGTCATCGACATACAGACACATGCCACTCCAGATGAAATAAAGAAATGGGCTGAACAAGGAGGGGTCCAGACAGACCAAGGATGGATGACGAGAGGAAAGACCACATGGTTTCTCCCCGACTCTATGGTTCAAGTTATTATCAACACAGCACATAGTCCAGCACATTTAGGAGAAAAAGCCATGTTAGACAGTGTACAGAACCTCTGGTTCAACAAGCATTTACGAGCAGCAGCAAAACAGAAAGTGCGTACCTGCATGATCTGTTGTCAGTTCAATCCAGGAAAAGGGATTCCCGTAGAGCAAGGTGGATTCCATCCTCCCGACTATCCTTTTGAAGTCCTCCAGATGGATTATATCCAGATGGACAGATGCCGAGGATTTAAGTATGTCCTCGTAGTCGTATGTGCCCTATCCCGATGGACAGAAGCATATCCCGTGCCAGATTACACTGCCCCGACCACTGCCAGGCAGTTGGTTCGTGAGTTTTTCCCTCGATACGGTTTGCCCCGTGTCGTTTATTCAGATAACGGTCAGCCATTCTCATCTGAGCTTATGAAGCAGGTCTCTCTTCTATTGGGGTACCAGTGGAAGTTTCACTGTGTCCGGCATCCGGAGGCAGCAGGTCTCGTGGAGCGACACAATCAGACTCTGAAAACTCGCCTTGCAAAAGTGTGTAAAGAGAAGGTAGTGGATTGGATAGTAGCATTGCCAGTTGCACTTTTCTATATGCGAATGGTAGCCCATTCTAGGACAGGGCTATCCCCGTATGAGGTGGTCTTCGGTAGACCTCCTAATATGTGGGGGACGCCTCTGCCGCGAAAGATTACTGATGTTGATAGTATTATGTTGACAGATTACCTTGCTTCCTTGATGTCTGCACTACAATCATGTCGTTCACAGGTCGCGGCAGCCTTCCCAGACAACACCGAGGTGAAGCCACATGAACTGGTCCCGGGTGATGTTGTAGTCGTTCGGAATTTTGACAGATCAAGCACGTTAGAGCCCAGCTGGAAGGAGCCGAAGATTGTTTTGTTAACAACAAGGACTACAGTAAAAATCGAGGGGCGGAAGGGGTGGGTGCACTCCAGTCACGTCAAACGTTTTCATGGACTTCCGCCAAAATCTGAATCCCAGAACTCCCACGTACCAGTGACTGATACCAAACTCCCCCTTCTAGAGAAAACTCCCCAAGAGGAGTATCGCCAAAAGTTGAGGTCTAGTAAGTCAGACAGTTTAATTGTTTAAGTCCCCCTTGGGTGAAGCGGTTAGGCAGTTTCTGACAATGTTTAAGTTAGACCCAAATAGAGAGAGAGATAGACAGGAGACCAAGAAGCAAAAATATCGTAAAAGTCTCCGGAGCAGATGTATCTGCACATTACTTATTATGCTTTTTCTGAGTCTTACAATTATTGTTTTAAGTTGGATGCTTTATATGTATTTTCCTCTTGCACCTTCTTTTTCTAATAACACTGCAGAGCACACGTTTAGTACTCTACCCCCACACGAATTGTCTTGTCGACTTGCGCTGCGCAACAACACATTCATTCGTATGTTACACCATTCTCACCAGACCAACAATGCTACTAATTGTTGGATATGTGGCCGACTCCCTCCCTATCAGAACTACAAGGGAGCTCTGCCTCTCTTTCCTTACCCGTTTACACATAATGGTTCCTGTGGTGCCTGGTTTAGTTTAATATCTTCCATAGACACTGACTCTAAGGTTTCCCAAGGCAATTGGATATGGGGAGATCTGAACACCGTCATGAACAAAGCATGTTTCCCGAATGAGGAGGGTCTTCCACAAATGACAGGGACAGATCTAGAAAATGAAGTGTATGGATTAGGCAATTTCACACTTAACCTCATGATTCTAAATGTTCAGTCAGAAACCAGTCCAGACTTGCCCTCCATATCAGTTCTACCAGCAAAAGGTGTATTATGTGTCAGGAAAAATGGTTCAGTACATCTAGGTCACAGTGACTGTACTACTGTGGTCGAATTCAGTGATCAAGGCAAGTCTACATTCAAAGCTTCCCGACATTCCTATTTTATATGTGGCCAGACAGCTTATGTCCGTTTACCTCCAGACTGGGATGGTACCTGTTTCATTGCATTCTTATTGCCACCAGTATTCCTAGCCCCATCTGACTATCACAGGAATTCCCGCCTTAATATTGTTAGACACAAAAGAGACCTCCCACTAGTTGATCAGACTGAAACTACATGGGAACAATATACAGATTTCAATAAAGGATTCTTTCCCTATCTAGGAACTGTCTCCAATAGTAAACTGATACGTAGATTAACCAGAATACTCGAAGCGGTAGTGAATGAGACTACCTCAGCTTTGGGCAACTTAACAGAGGAGCAGTCTGCTATGAGACTTGTTGTTCTTCAGAACCGCCTTGTCCTTGACGTCATCCTGGCCGATAGGGGCGGGGCTTGTAGAGTCATCGGATCCAGTTGCTGCGTATTTATTCCAAATAATGCGCCATCAGTCTATAAAGCTATTACCAGACTTCACGAGATTGCTCATCTGATACACCAGAATCCAGGCTCCTGGACTTGGTCCGGTTGGCTCTGGAGTGTAGTATCGGCCTGGGGATGGAAGCTACTGTCATTCCTAGGAATCATATTGGCCATAGTATTCAGTTGTTGTCTATGTTTACAATGTGGGCCAGCGATTTGCGGCTTGTGCGCCACAGCTTGTATTCCCCATTCAAGTGCACGTTCCCATTCTCGAAAACAGAAAGAAGAACAGATGATGTTATATGAACAAATAGATGGTCTCATGAAAATCGACATATCATGAAGGGTCCGTAGGGGACAAGGAGGGAATGAGGTAATTGGAATTTTTATGGTCAATTGTGTCCCCTAACGTAGACCCCAACGGCTCCATGTACGAGTTTCAAGTACATGTAATTTCCCTCCACAACTGAATTTGAAGACGCAAATACATTTGCGTCCAACGTTAACATGTCCTCTATCAGATCCACCATGAATGGATCGATAATTCCGTTCCTAAGTATGCCGTGCCACCGTCTTTATGTGGTGCACTTTCACGTTTTTCTGGCTCTGCCGAGCTAGGCCCTGATTTCTGTCTTCAAGCCACTTCTGCCCCTGCCTCTGAAAGCTACAGCATGGAGACGCATCCCTGACCTATGCCTTACTTCCTGCCAAGCGAGCGGTGCCCGGCTCGGCCTGGTCCGCCTGCCAAAAACAGTATTTTGCCTTCAAGTTATCAGCATAGCCAGCTCAGCTCCTCGAAAACACATTCCTGTCTAGTGAAATACGAAAACATATCCCCGACTGCAGAGCAAGGGCCAAGCCTTCCTGTCCTCCCTCATGAAATTCATTGCTCCCGTTACCATGGTAGGCCCCTGCCTTCGAGCATTTGCACCTAGACACGCATACATTCAGTATAGAATAGCCTCTGCCCGAAAGACCTTTTACTCTAGAATAAACATTCTCCAAACTCCAGATATCAGATATGTTTTAGGAACAGGTCGATCTGACATGCCAGACTTCTGTCTCTTCTACTAGTGTTAAAAGTCAGACTCTTAGCTTCCTTCAGATGCACGTCAATCACACGTCATATTAGCTGCGCGCGCATCCAGGCCATAGGTTTCAGCTGACTGCAAGAATTCTCTAAGCATCCACCCACTAATGACACTTTTCTGTGACGTTTCTAGTTCACGCCTCTGTGCACACCCATATTCACGCCTTTTTGCTACGCACATGTGTTCTTATCATATACATTTCACTTGTCACGCCTACTGTATTCAATGCTATTGTGTCATTTTACTATATATGTCATGTACTGTGAATAAATCGTTGACATCTTTTCCTGCCATCATTGCATACCCGAACCCTTGTATTGATGGACTAGATCTCCAGTGACTCGAGTCATTTAGTCATTTATGATTAAAGCCCTTATGACTCAGACACCACGGACTCTGCCTCTCATTTTGATTGAGCTATTCTTTTGTAACTTGTCTGAAATTATATGGCGAAAATAGTATACGGTAAAATATTTACCACAAACCCACAGAAGCAACCCGCAACCCGTTTCCAACGGGACGCCTGCTCCCGAACACCCCGACATCGGCCGGCCTGGGCCATCATCAGCAGCATTGCCCCGGCCCAGCCGCCATCTTGGACACTGCACCACGAGGCCGCGTGGTCACAGCTCGACCCCAACCCTGGGCCTGGCCAGGCCCCGACATCGAGGCACCACCATCCTCCCAGGAGGTGAACGGACCACTTGGCAGGTCAATGGGAGAGAGGAGTGTCGATGGCTCTCCCCCGCCAGGTGCTGATCGCCCCCAGCCTCCCCGGGCGCTGGCTCCACCCCCCTGCTGGGTGTCTGGACTCCCTCATCCCGGACCTCCCGACCTCCAAGGGCGAGGGTCCGGACATCAAAGGACACCAGACCTATAACTGGGGCAGCTCCAGAGCAGGAAGGCAGTTGTATCCTGGAGTCGAGAGACACCTTGAAGAACTCATCCTTGACGGACTGCTGGCGCTGCCGCAGCCCTGCCTTGTGAATCATCGTTCCTGCCTGCTGGCGCTGCCGCGGCCCTCTGCAACCTACATCTTCGTTGGAACCTGCTGGCGCTGCCGCGGCCCATCCTTGTGAACCATCGTTCCTGCCTACTGGCGCTGCCACGGCCCTCTGCAACCTACATCTTCGTCGGGACCTGCTGGCGCTGCCGCGGCCCATCCTTGTGTGAACCATCGCCTTTGCCTGCTGGCGCTGCGGCGGCCCTTCTCAAGTGAGACTTATCATCCTAGCCTGCTGGCGCTGCCGTGGCCTGACCTTCCAGAACTCCGAGCTCGAGGATTGTGAGCTACCCATCTTGCCACCCCATACCAGACCGGTACCAAGACTGTCCCGCTACCCTTTCCCCTTCAAGGACTAGAATTAAGAGGACCCTCGTGTCCTGACCTCACTGTATCGCTGATAACCTTGCTTCAAGAATCATATAAAGAGTGTTGACCTCAACCTTGTGTGGTGTCCATCTGTGGGGGGGAAGTTACTCATCTGTACGATCGCAGGAGACGGCCCTCACTGGAGGCCTCTCCCCCCTGTCCTCGGCCGACTCTCCGGGTCTCCGTCTAACATGCCAACTCTTATTACCACCTTTTCTCAGCACTGGAACAGATCCGATCACAAAATAATTAAGGCAAGATAAGTCTTTGTTATGAAATAAATTAAAATGCCTTGCGACCGGATAAGCTGAATCATTATGCAGTATAGCCCGCAAATGTTGTAGAATGCGGACATGCACCTGGAGCTTGGTACTGCCCACGTACCTAAGCCCACAGGTGCAAGTTAAAACATAAACTGCATAATCAGTTTTACATGAAAAATTACCCTGGATGGTTTTAGGTAAAGTGCTAAAGGGAGTATTGTAATGTGCCGTGGAAATGCCAAAATTGCAGGCCCTGCAACTCGAACATAGATAGCTCTGAACTGAATGCGAGCGAGCTGCATGAGGCAAATACTACCGCAAGGTGAGGACAGCGTTGTGTGCCCACTCGAGCGCAAGGGCGCTTTGCTAAACATATCTATACTGCACGCCGGAAGTGCGCACCCAGGTCACCTCGTGAAGAGTATCCCCTATGGGGAATTCCTGCGTATCCGTAGGATATGCAGTTCGGAGGTTGACTTGGAGAAATGCCAAACGGAGGCGTTTAAGAGATTTGTTGCTAGAGGCTATCACACCATTGCTCTCAGAGAGGCTTTGAATAAAGCAAATGAGTTGAACCGAGATGAATATCTAAACTCCACTAAAGCCATCAGGATAAGACAAGAATCTAAGTCTGAAGTCCCTGAGAGAATAAACATGATCACTACCTTCAACAGTGAGGAGAGGAAAATGAGAGGCATTCTTAAAAAACACTGGCCCTTGTTAAAAACAGATATTAGTGTAGCCCCTTTACTACCTGAGGAACCGACTATAACTTTCAGAAGGGCACCCTCTATGCGGGATGCCCTGGTTAGATCTAGCCCTGAGGTTATTCCCAAAAAAGAGGGGTTATTTGAGAAGTCAGGTTTTTATAAGTGCATCTCGTGTAGAGCTTGTAAATTTGGTGTTTCCACCAAAGAGTACAAATCTGCATTTGATCCATCTCCAGTTGCGATAAAGGGGCATTTCACTTGCCGGTCAGATTTTGTGGTTTATGTGCTCCAATGTACTTGTGGGCTCAAGTACGTTGGTAGCACTAAGCTACAAGCCTTTAATCGCATACTCCAGCACCTCAGGGCCATTGTCAATTCCGATGAAAAATACCCGGTCGCTCGGCATTTTGGCTTGGTCCATCAGAGGAATGTGAATCATTTAAGCTACTTCATCATTGACGGAGTCCCTAAAAGTATCAGAGGTGGCAATAGAGAAAAATCTCTCAGGCAGTTGGAGAGCAAGTATATCTTGCTACTAGATACGAGGATTCCTAATGGGTTAAATACGGGAGAGGACCTTCATTGTTACTTATAATATCTATTCATTGAACCTGGCCAGCCAACTCCATGGGCCAGCCTTCCAGCTGTATATTATGTATAAGCCTCCCCGAACCCAGCCACTAGTCTGGTATGACTCTTGGCGGGCTATTCAGTAATTCTCAAATTAGATTGGTGGATTACTTTCCTTGTATCTATTTTGTGTGCAGTAACTACTTTGCACAACCGCTGTCTGTGATTCATTTCCCCTGTCTCAAGATCACCTGCAGTTTTACACTGTTGGATATATAATATTGTTATAAGAGGGTGTGATTGATCCGCTCGGGGTTGAATCTTTCAGTTTACATGCAGTATCCTTATGAGGTGATTATCAAGGCACTTTGTCCTAATATGGGTTCCCTCAAATACACTTTATGTGCAATATGAATTTAGGATACTTGTTTGTTAACCGTTGCAGTCACGTTGTTTATATAGGGTTATGGGTAGTCTTGAATATTAGTACCATGCATGTAAACCTCCTAAATGGTGTAACATGGTTAGGCCTGAGCTTTCCCTTACACTTTCCCGATTTTCTTTCTTTTAATATTTCGGCCAGCCGCATATGAGGTACTCAAGGGTCAGGGACCTGACTCTTACTCTGGCTGAAATTGCACTTGGAACTTTATATTTTGCACTAGGGTTTTTGCACTTCAGGGATCAAATCAATTAACACTAGCACTTTAGAGGGCAACATTGATGGTAAAAACTAATTTGCACTATCATCCTGTGGACCGGGGATTCTAATATCGAATCACAAATGTAAATATGCTGTATATAAATGGTTATGAATTTAGCAGATTTGCAGCCTGTAAAAATTGTACAAAATGGTTAATGATAACATTGAGAAATTGTATATAATTTTGGTAATGTATTGCATTTATGCTTAGGCTATTTTCTAATTGTATATAATAATTTTTAACCGTTGTAAATATGGGTCTGTTTTCCACTTTGGATGAACTACATTTTAAGTGTTTTTTCAGTTTCCATTAATGTGCACGCCCTGCTATTGTGTTTATTAGTCACCCTTTAAATGCACTTTCATTGGTTCTGTCTGGCATGTGATCAAGGTCACCGTGTAGTGACCGAAACGCGTCATGCTGGCGATTGCGTGTGAATAAACCACTTTGAATTTACTTTCTGCGCTGTGGAGTGGTCTGTACCTGTGGGTTCCGTTAGTGCGGATTGGATTTCTGTCCATTTTCTGAAATAGCGGAGCACGACTGTGAACCGTATATATATATATAAATATAAATATATATATATATATATATATATATATACACACATACACACTAAAAAGACAAAGGTTAAAGGGACGTTATAGTTAGTTCAAATGTCAGCAAAAACATACCATTTTAAACGAACAAACCCATTGAGATTCATCAGTTATAGTCATCTCAAGTAACTAACTCATGCCCTCACCATGTACTGCTAATTACCTCCCATATTACATCAGACATAACATGTAGATTTTTATGAAATCATTTGATAATATGAATGCAATATCCAAAATTACAGATGGTAGGCTTTTCTTTCACTCAATTTGAGACTGCCTAGAGAATTTGCGATTGCCTTTTAATTCTTTTTTTCTGTTTTAATCTATAGTTCTGAGTGCGTTATACTCAGTTGCTTTTGGGGCATTACCTACATGATGAAGGGAATCTCCTTTCTCTAAACACCTTGCACTTTAGACGTTGGGGCTCCTCCCCCTTGAAGGCCATCTTGCGTGCCTTATGCTCCGCTTCAGTTAGTGGCCCAGCTCTTACGTTGCAGCTCTCCTCGTACCACTATTTAATGGCCCAGGAGCGGACGTGCAGCAGACGTGCGCAGCGGGCGTGCCATAGGGGCGCCAAAGGCAAGCCAGTCTGCGCCCGGCAGAGACCAGGGTCCACAACCCCTGGGCAATTTAACACAGCGAGGATAAGGTACTCCTCCAAACAAAAAGTGCTAGAAATTCGCAGACCCTCTTCTCCGAATTGCCACAGGATTGCATTAGACATACCTCCGCTAATTGCCAGCACTGTAGGTTTTCCGTTACTGGCGCAGTTTACAATGCCTACCAGGACAGGGCTCAATCCCTAGATAACAAATCTGGATTTTCTAATAACATTACTTTAGCAGGGAACACTACACACTTAGGTACACCTCCATACATCAAGACTTTACATTCTACAGCATTAACTGTCATTTGCTCCCGAGGCATAAAGCTGACATTTTTGATCTTTTATTTAATAACCAACTAGATGCCGTTTTCCTAACGGAAACCTGGTTACATGACAGTTCAGGGCCTGATGTGACAACTGCACTCCCTACAAATTACTTCATCTTTAGGAAGGACAGATAATTAAGAATAAGGGGTGGTATTGCTATTATCCACAAAAACTCTATTGAATGCAATTGCGAAGATTTATCGGTCAGTGACTGTGAAGCCTTATTATTAAAACTCACACTCGCACCTAAGTTTACTTTGTCTGGTACACTAGTGTATTGCCCTCCTGGCCCAGCTGGGCCTTGGTCAATGTCCTTTCCAGACCTTATAACCTCTCATGCTCTGAATGCCGCTAATTTCACCATCTTAGGCAACCTGAATCTTCATTTAGATGATCCTATGTGCACTAAAAGTGCAGCTTTCATTGCTGACCTTGAGGCAATTAATATTCATCTATGTAATTCAGGACCCACCCATGTAGCAGTCCACCTGCTTGACCCAATGTTTTGTTATCTGTCGGATATTATCTGCCCCCTGCATTCCCCATGTGGTTACCCTTCTGTTGAAAGTTGCAGCCGGCCCTTCGGTAGTCACTTCCGGACCTAAACCCAAAGTCCGACACTGGGCAAAGCTCAATGTGAAAGTCCTAAACAATCTCCTTGATGATTCCGACCAGCTATAAAAAAAGTTTGCTACCTCAGACCTGGGATCTATCCAAGGCTGGATCTCCCAGGCAGTGGATACGTGCCTTCCTCTCTCCAACAAACATTTAGGACACCATCGGCTGCCTGCCTTCTGGTTTACAGAGAAACTCAAGATTGAGAAATCCAAATGTAAAACTCTGGAAAGGTAGTGGAGGAAACACTACAGGACCGATGCGAAGACAGCCTACAAAATGCTCTAAGTGACTATCACACTCTATGTAAAGCAGCTTGTGCTGAGTTGGTCTAAAAAAATTTGCTCAAGCACAGGACTGCCCTAATACCCTTTCTAAGGTAGTTAAAGAACTATCTGGGTCCAATACTTATACCACCCCTTGCACTCTAACTTGAACGCAATGTGAGAATGTCGCTCTCTTCTTTGTGGTAACTTGTGATAACTTGCTAAACACTCCACACACTACCAACACCACCCTTACTTCTGCCAGTACTGAGGTGTCTCAGATCCATGATAAAGTAAAATCCACCATTAGGTTGGAATTGTGGTCCGTCTTGGAACTTAGCACTTTCAACCGACTCCTGGCTAGCATCAATTCAGGCTCCCCTTTTGACCTTCTTCCTATTTCCGTGATGAAACAGCTTGAAACAGCTTGAAGCTCCCACGCTCTTGCTGATCATGGACTTCCTCAACGCCTCTTTAAAGGAAGGTTTTGTTCCTCCAGAGTGGAAGCATGCCATGGTGCTCCCTCTGTTAAAGAAACCCAATGCGGATCCAACTAAGCCATCGAATTTCCGTTCCTTCTCGCTGCTCACTGCGTTCTCCAAGATACCTGAAAAACATGTTAATCACCAGCTGACTTCATCTGTCGAGTCTCAGAATTTTCTTCACCCCTCTCAGTCGGGTTTCAGAGCAGGTTTCTCCACGGAATCTACTTTACTTGGAGTTACCCAATTGTTGAGACATCATCTGGACCCCTGCGATACGGTGGCTCTCATTTTACTCGATCTCAGCGCCACTTTTGACACGGTGTCTCACACCGTTTTGTTGAAAGCTTTGCATTCCTTCGGTCTTGAAAGCTCAGCCTTACAGTGGCTCAGTTCTTTCTTTGCTGGCCGAACCTTTAAGGTTTTGTCTACCTCGGCAAGCTCTAACCTCCATCGATCACCCTATGGAGTTCCCCAAGGCTCAGTGCTGTTCAACGTTTATGTCCGCCCACTGGCAGATATTGCCGAAGAGGCGGGGTTGTCCCTATTTTCCCTCACTTCATCTAGGGGATATGATTTATCCGCTCTTGAGGTTGATCTGAGGAAAATCGCATCCTGGATGGAAACAACTTAGACTAAATGGAGACAAAACTGAAGTTATGATCTTAGGAAAAGAGCAAAATCTTTGGGGATCTCAATACTGGCCCGTCGAAATGAGCACCCTACCTCAGCCAGTTCATCAAGTTCGTAACCTGGGTTTCATCATTGACAACCACCTGTCAGTGAAACAACAAATCACTAAGGTGGCCTCAACCTGCTGTACCATTTTAAAATGGTTAAAGAAAGTGTTGTTCAATGAACTGTAGTCCATGCCCTGATGACGTCCAGGCTGGACTATGGCAATGTGCTATACTTAGGCTCTAACAAAACTATCGTACAAAGGCTGCAGGTGGTGCAAAACGCAGCTACCAGGCTGCTGTGTCGGGTCCCAAGGATGGTGTCAGCTACCTACTCTCTTTGCACTCTTCACTGACTTAAAGTGGAGAATCATGTTAAATTTAAAGCCTTGTGCTTTATGTTTGAAATTAAATCTGGAACAGCCCCTCAATACTTGAAATCTTTAATCCAACTGTATACACATCCTCGTCTTCTGAGTTCCGCTGGACAGTCCAAAATTGTTATCCCCAGAATCAAACTTATGAGGATGGGCAGCAGGTCCTTTTCCTTTTCTGGTTCCCTCCCTATGGAATTATCTTCCTATCTCTAAAGGAGAAGAAACCGTTCTTGGAAGTTTCCATAGAAGAGTGAATACATGGCTATTTAATCAGTAACTCACTATTTCTTTCCTTCCTACCTGGCTGGTGCCAGGAAATCCCTCGGGATAGCTGTGTGCCTTACAAATTTAAATAACATAACATGACAACATTGCATGGCAGAGGAGTGTGCTATAATTACTTTAGGGCATGAGTTTGTTTGGTGGTGTCCCTGCGCCTTCTAGGAGCACTACCAGGAAGAAAAGAAATACTCTTTGAAAATCCCAAGGGCATAATGGGATGCTCTTTGCCGGAGTAGTGAATAAGTGGCTCATGTCGCTTATTTATTATTCTTGGTTTGGACTTTTTTTTTTTAAATGCGGTGCCTCAGTACCTAAGTGCCCACCTAGGGCATCCTCAGTGTAAGAAATTTCCCCACGAGGAACCATAACGAGAGTTGGTCTTTTTCTTTAAAAGTGGGTAGCCCGGGGCCCACCCTGGGCACCCACAACTGGCCATATGGGTGAAGTCATGGGGGGAACACCAAGGCCCCCACGGCAACCTTCTTGCTCCCCACCAGCACCCATACTGGTGCCTGCAGGCTGGCATTTTTCTTTAAAAGTTGGTGCTCCCTTGGAGCATTCATGATTTACTAATTCACTGGGAGTTGCATGGGAAACTCCAAGGCCCCAACAGCCCAGCCAACTACCCAGTCAGCACCCTTCATGGATACCAACAGAAGCCGGCTTCTTTTACTTTGCTCCTATCTGTGAGGAGCAGTATATTTCTCTGCTCCTGTCCGGCTGGAGCAAAGTTGTGTTCCCTGCCCGGGAGAGTGCAGACAGGGAATACCTGCACTTTCCCAGGCAAGGAACTGTAGTGTCCCCGGGGATAAGACCCCCCTTGGGCTGATGACTGGCTTCCTCATAAACAGTACTTCCTGTGGCCCCTATTCACTTAGGCCTCTAAGAGGCATGTGAATGGTAGCCGTATGCCACTCCCCATAAAGCCTTGGATCCGCAGAGCTGATAAAAAAAAAGTTTTTGGCCCCAGGGGGTTGGGGATCCCAGAGTATCATCTTCCCCCCCGTCCTGGAAAAGGGGGGGACATGGTATCCATATCTTGCCTTATGTGTTATTTTAACTTTTTATTCTCGACAGGAAACAGTCATGTCTTTGCAGCTCCCCCATAACATAAAAAAAAATGTTTAGTACTGTCCATGCCTCTTCTAGGGGCATTTGCATTATGTGGCCGGAGCAGTGAGGGTGTCCTGGTGCCAACCCCTGACACCTACATTTTTAATTTTAGTAGGTGACCGCGGGTCAAGCCCCAAGGTAGCCTTCATGGGTCCCAGCGGGAGCTGGCTTTTTTTACTAAGTGGGTGCCCTGTAGCCCACCCGAGCATCCACAGCAACATTTTTATTGGTGGTTGCAGTAGGACCTTCAGTACCCCCAGCTGGCTCCGCTGCAGGGAGCAGCCACTTTTCAATTTTTAGAAGGGTTCCACCATGCACACCCAGGGCACGCACAATCAAGGACATGCTGGGGCCTGGAAGGGGTGCCCAAGGTCTCCGTGGGCCCTGCCAGCTACCTAGCCAGCACCATACGGCATGGGACCACAGTGGCCCAGTGACGGGCTCTCTGGGACACTGCAGAGTATCGGGACACAGGAGATGGCATCCCCAGGCCTGATATCGGCTCGGGAAGGGGGTCTTATGGCCCCCTCATAAAAAAATATTTGCCATGGGGGGGATGGAATCTCCAGGCCCGAAGAGGCTCTTGGAGGAGGGGCCACGCATCCCCCTCCCCTCATTTCACTATATGGCACTCAACTCTATGTCACTCCACTGTACACCACTACATTCAATGTGATTCCACTTTACACCACTCCACTGTATGCCACTCCACTCTATGCGTTTACACTGTACCCGACTACACAGTCTACCCTGCTCCACTCTACAGTAATACACTCTGCACCACTCCATGCCACTCTACGCTATTCCACTGTATGCCACTACACTGTACCTCATTCCACTCTATGGCATTCCATGCCACTCTAGTGTACACTAATCCACTCTAAGCCACTCCGCTACATTCCATTCCAATCTATGCTATTCACCTCTACGCCACTACATTGTACCTCACTTCACTCTACGACACTCCACTAGAGGCCACTTCACTATATGCCACTCTACTGTACGCTATTCCACTCTACGCCATTCCCCTGTACAACACTATACTCTACACTGCTCCACTCCATTATGCTCTACACCACTCCACTCCACCTTCACTTTACAGCACTCCATGTCACTCCACTCCATTCTAAGCCACTCTACTTCAAGCCACTCTGATCTGCTTCACTCCACGCTCTTCACTTCACCCTCATGCAAATCCACAACACCACACTCTACTCTATGCTGTTACACTCTACTCTGTTACACTCTAAGCTATACCACTGTATACCCCTCTACGCTGTTTGCCACTATGCTACTCCACTCAACCCTATTCCATAACACAACATTCCACTGTCCCACGTTACCCCACCCAATTCTACGCCACCTAACTCTACACTAGTGAACTCTATGCCAATCTACTCTACGTCATTCCAAGCTATGTCAGTGTACTCTACTCTATGGCACACTCTTCCACTGTATGCCACTCCAATGTATATCACTCCCCTGTAGGCTACTCCACTCCACTCTACACTACTGCACTATACTCTATTACACTATATGCCACTCCACGCTATTCATCTGTACATAAATCCACTATATCCCACTCCACTTTACGATATTCCATTCTATGGCACTCACTGTATTCCACTCTATACTACATTACTCTGCTCTATGCTATTCCAGTGTATCCAACTCCACTCCACTGTACGACGCTCAATAACCCTGTACTCCTCTCAACAGTCTATGCCCCTCCACTCTCCCAAACTATACTCTACGGCACTACACTGTACAACTATCTACTCATGTCAACGCCAGTGTCCACACTCAACTTTACTGTACACCACTATACGACACTCTACGGAACTCCCTCTACACCACTCCACAACACTTTACTATACTCTACAATATGCTACTCTACTCCTCTACTGTACTCTACGCCACTCTACTCTATGATAAGGTTAAACCTTTGCTATATTTAGGAAAACTTTCTTTATTTTTTCTATACAAACCAAATTTAAACTACACGTACATTAGAAATGCTAAAGTTATGGTCATACCTAAAATTTATAATTTATGCACAACGTTTAAATAACTATAACTTTATTTATTCTTCCTATACAAACAAAATGTAAACTGCACAAAATGTAAAAATTCAAATTGTATACTTATACCTTTAATTTAGAATCCACGCAACACCTTTACATTATTTTACCTCGCACACCTCCATACACAGTTTATTCACCTTGGTAGCCACAATACATTAACAATAACTTGTGCCTTTTTCATTTTATATCATTTATACCATCTAAAATTATAGCACATACAACAACACTGATGACATTGCATATCACATCATTTTTGAGCACATAGTGCATGGTAGAGTAGCGAGTTAAAGCGCTATTTGAGACCAAAAACATATTTTTGCTGTTAGCCAATTTTTTGGTTCAATATTGTTAGTGAATCAGCAGCTTCCACAACAACAAAGCTTTTACAAAAACCACAACAAAACAGAACAAGCATTTACAAAACCAAAGGGCCACAGGCCAAAACAAGATATACTATCTTTGCCAGTGCTGGTTAGGACTGCTTGTAACCAGCAGCTATTTCGTTTACATAGCATCTGTAAAAAATCATACATATACTCACTGCAAGTGATGGCATTTTGCCTATGTAAGATATGCACATCTCCTACAAAGGTAGCCATTTCAGTGCCAGAGACTAGTGGATCAATGTATCTTTTGGGGAAAAAACATGATTTCGCCATTTTCTACACTTTCATTTCACTTATTTTTCATCTTAAGATGCCCAACAGCTTCCAGATACTGCTACCCTGCTCTCACTGCAACTTGACGTGCATCATGTTCCGTGTGAGCACTGCTATACGAGCCCACACTTAAATGAACTTTACAACCATTCAAAGGGGCCCTATCTGCCGCTTGATGTGCATCGTATCCCTCGTGGGTACTGTTAAAAGAGCTCATCCTTAAACGGATTTTGAAACCATTCCAAGCTGGTCACCCGTGCATGTGCAACACAGGTGGCCGAGCATCTTGCCTTTCAATAGAGTGAATCAAAAAACCATTTCAAGATGGCTGCACACGTCTGCACATTCTTGTGCTTGCAGGTGGCTAGCTTCGAATTATTTTTGAAAAAGTTTACAAAAATTCAAAGATTGGCATCCATAGGTTCACTTGCATGCATGCACAGGGGTGGGAGCCTTCTTCAAATTAATTTTGCTAAATTCTAGCATTAGTTTACCATTCTAACATGCCTAACATATTGCTTTCTTGGAACAGTAAACTAATATTAAACTATAGAAAAGAAACGAGCATTGGCAAAGCCGACAGCTGGGCAGAAAAGCCCGACCGGCTGGTTTTGCCAGTGCTTGTTTTTAAAGTACAGAAAAATAGTAACTTAAGATTTTACAACTCAGTCTTATAAACATGAGGTGCAGTGGGAGAATGGAGGGGAAAAAGTAGATGCATGGTCTAAGAGTTCATGCCACATGTGAACAGATGCTAGGTGTGAGAACGGAAGGGCAAGAAAGTGAGAAGATAATATGATGCTTCACATGACAATTCTCCTGTTATTAGGCATTGTTAATAACAGGTGTCACTACCCCAAAATTTACTTCAGGCGGTTCAACTGTGGGAGTGATCTTGCACTAAAAGTAGCCCTCCCCAACATCAGACCCAATATGAGTTTAGCAGAGTAGCAAATGAGAAATTGGGACCACTCAATAACAGATTTCTAAATCAGGAAAAGGTTAAAGGGTTTTAATGCAAAATAAAATAGTACAGACTAATTGCCATGAAGGCTCAAATGCAAGTACAAAGTAGTCAGAAATCATAAATATTCCATGTCCCAAATGAACAGCAAAATCATAAAGAAATCAGGCAAAGTCTCTAGTAGAACAGGGGCTGTACTACAAAAAGTGTACGGGGGCTTTGAATACCCCCAGGCACTTTGGTATTACAGAAGGGTACGCAGACGCTTTTTCAGCCCCTTCTGTAATACTAATAGAGCTCGTGCACATGTAGCACCAGTGCGATCTCAAGAGAGCATTCCTTATGTTGCACGGGGTGTAGCCAAAAGCAAATGAGGGAATCATTTTGCCTTTTCGTCCGTGCCGGAATATGGAAGCGGGCGAAGAGGCAAACAGGACTTCAGGAAGCGCACTGAAAGTGTGCCACAAATAGGTGGTGCACTTTCAGTGTGCCTCCTTAAAGACAACCCTCTGGAGAGGAGAAAGGGGGACCCCATGAACCCCTCTAGACATCCCCTTGCAGGTGGGTGCGGTCACTCACAGAACTCTCTTGCAAGAAGATCTGTAATCCCTCTTGAAAGTGCAGGCGGTGTTGCCTGCACTGTGAAACATGGAGCGGCTGTTCGCAGCCCATATTACACCTGAATGCGCTGCCCCCTAAACGTAATAGGGCGCACTTCACCAGTTTGAACCCGCCACATCTGTTTTAAGGTGTGCTATGGCACAAACATGGAAAGTGCACCCTTGTCATATGGGCCAAGGAAGGTAATCTGTCTCACCCCCAAAACCAAGGCGTTCTTTTAATCAATTCCCACATAACTTATTAGGGGGAAACTTAGTTTCATCATGACATGCTCAAATGTAACCAGTTTTAGACAAATCAAGAATTTAAATCGTTTATAACACTTTTAAACGGTATGCTTATTCCACTTGGTTATTGGAAGACTGGGCCTTGTTTCAAAATTTCCAACTTAATCATACACCTAAAGAAGAGACTTGATTCATATCTTGTGAGATTTGTGGAGGATCTATTTTTCTGTAGGAAGGCTAATTGGTACATGGTAATAAAAGATAGACTAGATTAATATCTAGGAAAAAATGTGGAAGATTTATATTACTTATAAGAAGTCTAAAAGACTGGCAAAGATAGATGCCGGAGTCAAGAAACATTCATACCCTTTATTGGTTACCGAGATTTTGAAAACTGGGCTGTGAGACTTCATTTTTGCCAACAATTGTGCTCCGAATGCTAGTACAAAGCCAGAAATGTAAGCCAGTAAGGAAAGGTTTTTCGTATGCATGCAGCAACTTCGGCCTCGCCACCAACATCAAGACGACTGAGGTTATCCGCCAGCCAGGTCCCCACGCTCCGTATACAGAACCGACCATCACTGTAAATGGACAGACTGCAGGCAGTGGACCACTTCACCAGCAGTACACTTTCATAGAGCAGGATCAACTGAAGCTGAAGTAAACGGCAGAATTGCGCAAGCCAGCTCTGCCTTCGGCAGATTGTTCTCCAATGTTTGGGAATGTCGAGGGATCAGCCTACCAATCAAGCTGAAGGTCTACCAAGCAGTGGTGCTTCCAACTCTGCTGTAAGAATGCAAATCGTGGACTGTCTACCAGAGTCATGTACGACGGCTCAATCACTTACACATGTCTACTGAAGCTTCTGAGAATCAGATGGCAGGACAAAGTGATGGATACTGAAGTCCTTTCTAGAGCCAGTCTGCTAGAAGTTTTTACGCTGATGACACTCGCTTGTTGTGAAGGAAACTGATGGAACGTTTTGTAAACTAGCTGTGTGAATGAAAGAACGATTTACACTGCCCAGTTGATTATTTTACTTGCACTTGGTATAGCGCGCACTAAAACGATTTGAGCTTTAGTTAGCGTGGCATATGCTTTTTACTGAACACTGCGCCGATTGATTTTATAATTTGCACTGTGTTGGTAAACAAAATGTAATATTTGAATTTCTGATTCACTCACTCCCACTTCACTCCTGCTGCCCCGTTTCCACCGCAAGCGCCAGGCTTGTCTGAGTGGAGGGCGCAGGGAGGCTCCTTCTTCCGGCTCCCAGGCCGAGGAAGACCCCGATTGGCTCAGTGGATAGAGGCGGAGCTCACGAGTCCGTCCTCTACAAAAGCCAGACGCTCTCTATGACGCGCAGCGAGTACGCGCTGCGACCGCGCCATGGCCGCGCCAAAGACAAGCCTAAGACCTGCCCGTCTGGGCCCGTCCGGGACAGTACGGGGCTCGGGGCACTGACCTATACTTTACCAACGCGGCATAATACAGGTATGAGCGCCGCATATCTCAAAAGCCTGCGCCCAATAAAACACAAAGATTGCTGTGTACTAATGCCCTCTCTTACCTGCAGCATTACATGCAGTAATTGTAATTTGAGTCTGTCTAACTTTCAGCCCCACCCTGATCCTTTACCCATCAAGTTATCATCTAAACTGCGAGCAACCCCAAAGACACGTGAATTCTCCTTCTACAGTGTCAACTGTAGATCCTTACCACGGCACAAATTTGACATTTTTAATCTGTTAATGGACAATAAACCCAGCGCACTCTTTCTAACAGAGACATGGCTGCATGACAGTGCCGGCCCAGACATAGCAACCGCTCTTCCCCCTGACTATGCCATAGTCAGAAGAGACAGGGAAGGTCATACAGGAGGAGGAATCGCTATCATATTCAAGCGGGACACTATATGTACGCTTGAATCAGTCCCCATACCTGACTGCGAAGCAGCTTCGTTTAAAATGTGTCTTAACCCTAATTTTACGATCTCTGGCATCTTAATATACAGGCCCCCTGGATATGCCAACATCTGGGCTGCAAATCTGATAAACTACATTACTCCTTTTTTTCTTGCCTCTAAAAACTTTACTATGCTGGGGGACCTAAACCTTCACTTGGATGATCCCCTTAATACGGCCTGCACGAACCTACTCGACGACCTAGCTGCATTACATTTAACCCCAATTAACACTGGGGCTACTCACAAGGCGGGGCATCTGCTTGACCCCGTTTTCACAAACATCCCTCAACTCTCCTGGCTAGACACGACTCCGATTTGCTGGTCAGATCACTACCTTATTCATTTTTGCTTAAAGTTACCTACATCACCGATTACAAATACCATTCGGCCCTCATCTATGAGAAGGAACTGGAAACTTCTAGATGTGAAGGAACTTAATCGTACTCTAGAAAGCCAGCTTCCAGGCCCAGGCACGGACATGGAAAATATTGCTCTGGCCACCCACTCCTGGCTAGAAAACGCCGTCGAAAGATGTCTTCCCCTATTCCAAGAAAAAAGCAATATCCACCGCCCCCCGGCTCCTTGGTTTAATGATTCCCTAAAAACCATGAAATCAAAATGCAAAACCCTTGAAAGAAATTGGCGGAAAAATTACGCTCATGATAAAAAAATCACGTACCACAAAGCCAGGAATGATTACCACTCAGCCTGCAACAAAGCCCGAGCCCTTCATGTGGCTAAAACCATCAATACTGCGACAAACAAAGCGAAAATGCTATTCAACACGGTAAAAAACCTCGCAGGGGAAAAAACGGCAGCTTCAGCTCGACCCTTGGACAAAAAACAATGCCAAGATCTTGCCTCCTTCTTTAAAGAGAAAATCGAGAATATCATCTCTGGCATTAGGAGTAACCTCCCCACCCATGACCTTGGTGAATCAACTCCCTTCTGGCCAAACGACATTAACATAATTGAATCCTGGCCTCCTTTTACCATAGAGTCATTAGTCTCCACCCTCAAAACTGTTAAATCAGGTTCCCCTTGTGATCCGGTACCCACTTCTATTCTTAAAATTCTGGACGTCCCTGCTCTGTCCACTATTGCTGAAACTCTAAATTCTTCTCTTCAACTCGCAGTAGTGCCCTCAATGTGGAAACACGCTATGGTCAGTCCACTTTTAAAAAAACCCACTGCAAACCCGGAGCTCTCCTCAAACTACCGGCCGATCTCCCTCCTCCCTATTTTTTCAAAATTGTTGGAGAGACATATTCACTCTGCCCTCACCTTCTTCACCGAAGAAAACGGTCTTCTCCATCCCTCGCAATCTGGGTTTAGGGCCGGCTTCTCTACTGAAACCGCCCTACTAGGAGTTACCGAAAACATCAGGAGACTCCTGGACGAAGGCCAGACAGTCGCACTCATTTTACTAGACTTGAGTGCGGCTTTCGACACCATCTCCCACGCCAAACTGCTGGCCACCCTGGGGAGAAATGGCATCAGGGGCGATGCACTAAAATGGATTGAGTCCTTCTTGTCACAGAGAACCTTCCAAATCACATCCCCAATAGCCTGCTCGGATAAAATGAGCGCCCCCCATGGAGTACCACAGGGCTCCATCCTAAGCCCTCTGTTTTTTAATCTCTACCTCCGGCCTTTGGCTGATCTAGCGGATGAATCTGGCCTCACCCTCATGACATACGCTGATGATTCCCAAATCATCTTCTCCCTGTCAGAAGCAAACCCACTTCTTCCATCTCGCCTTAATCAAGGTCTCCAAAACATCTTCAGCTGGATGTCCGCACACCAACTGAAACTCAATGGAGATAAGACCGAGGTCCTCCTTTTGGGGAAAAACAAAGACCTCTGGAACGCTTCTCACTGGCCCTCTGAGCTCGGTTCCATCCCTACTCCCGCCACTCAAGTTAGAAATCTGGGAGTCATCATCGATAACACCTTGTCCATGAAACAGCAGGCAAACAGAGTGGTAGGCCTCTGCTTCACCATCCTAAAATGGCTAAGGAAGATCCTTTGGATGTTGCCCCTCGACACCCAAAAGTCCGTAGTCAATGCACTTATTACATCAAGGATTGACTACGGCAACATTCTCTACTTGGGCTCAAACAAAGCTGTCATTAACCGATTACAAGTGGTCCAGAATTCAGCGGCTAGGCTACTCTGTAATATCCCAAAAACCTCCAGTGTATCCAGCCACATAAAAGACCTACATTGGCTCAGGGTGGAAAGCCGTATTAGGTTCAAAGCCCTGAGCTATATGTTTAGGATCAAATCTGGTACCGCCCCTAAATATCTCCAAACCCTCGCCACTCCCTACACTCCGGCGAGAGCACTACGCTCGCAAAATGCTGCAAACTTTTCCATCCCAAAGTTCAAATTTGCAAGAATGGGAGGTAGATCCTTCGCTGTCATAGGGCCCACACTTTGGAACAAACTCCCCCCCCATATCCGGAAAGAAGACAGGTATAACATCTTCAGAAAACAGCTAAAGACCTGGCTCTTCCAGAAATAATCCACCATCACTTACCTTCCTTCATAAACTTGCTTAATTTCTGTCATCGGCGCCGGGAAACCCTTGTTGGGTAGCTGCGCGCCATACAAATGCAAAAAATAAAATAAAATAAATAAATAAAAACACTGCTGATAAAAGCTCAGACCAGATGGGCTGGGCATGTTGTCAGGATGTCAGATTAGCACATTCCCAAACAGTTCTTCTATGGAGAACTCACTCAGGAAAGTGCACCCATGGAGGATTAAATAAGTGGTCAAGCACATACTGAAGGCCTCCTTGAAGCCCTTTGAGATCAGCACCGCCACAGGGGAAACCCTCGCACTGAGTAGTTCAGCATGGCACAGACTCATTCACAAAGGCTGCCAAACCTCTGAGGCAAGGCGTACTGCTGAGGCTCAAAGAAAGCGTGAGCTGCGCAAGTCCAGAGCTGGGTGCTCATCACCAACAATGTCATCACGTCAGCCAGATATGCAACAGGACGTTCCATGCACAAATCAGACCAATCAGTCATCTTTGGATGCACAGAGTTCGGTCAACCAATCAATGAGATGTCAAAGTCTCCATCAACAATAATTTATGAACATCAGATCAGGTGGCTGAAAAAATATGGAACTAGAAGTGTCAGAGTACATGCCTTCATTAAACTATAAAAGGAGTTTATGACTATATATAGCAGCTAGATTAACACTTCAAAGGATATATATCTCCCTAAAATAGACAGCAGATTTATGGAGCCGGAAATGGAAGATATGTTGACCAACCTACACATGACTGCTAGATGCACAACCTATGCCTTCATAAAAAGGGGAGAGGGACCTAATAGAAAAATTGGTTTGCACCAGGTGTCTCAGAGATAGATAATATCTCGAATATAAGCAACAGTAAAAAGAGGTGTGTGCACTTAAATCTTTTCAGAGAAGTTATTTGAATACTTTGGCAGTAAAAAATTGAATTTTCTTCTGTTGCGATATCCGTTGCAATATGAAGTCTGGAGAATTACCATTTTTGGTTTGATTAATCCTGGATGTTTACACGCAAGAACATATTTCTGGTCTCTCTCTGTCAAGAATTATATTATTAAGCTCTTTGTTTGCAGTGGTATATTAAAAAGCAGGAAATACAAAAAAAGGTGTCTTGTTATTGCAATACCTTTTTAAAAAAAGCAACAATATTGAAGGATCATGAACGTTCATGATTATGAATGAATTTATTTACATTTGTGACTTTGCAAAGCTGGCAGAGTTCGGCAAGATGTTTGGGATCATGTTTGATAACCCTCTGACTTACTAACTTTCTGATGGGGAGAACTCATTAGAAAAGTATCTAAACATTCCATGTCAAGTAGAGAACACAGCAGTGGAACACGGAAACACCAGGGATGACCACACGGAGCATAGTTATTCTAGCACAGTTGGCTTAACCCCTTGGGCGCGGCCGCTATTCTGCGCCTGTTTTTAAGAGTGGGCGGGTTCATGACAGCCCCCAGCCGTCATCAGCACACGAGCACCGTGATGCATGACGGCTGGGGGCAGTCATCAGCATGGAAGGGGTTAAAGAAGTCAGGCGGAGTCAATTAGGGCCCAGAAGGAAGCGGAGGTTGGGGCCCACAAGATAGAGGTAGAGGAAATGTAACCTCGGGACAGAGAATGCAGAGTTGAGGAGACTGCAGGAGGGTCGCAGGAGACAAAGCAGAAAGAGACAGGGGGTGGGACACTGAAAGCAGGCTAACGGCAGCATGGAGATGCAGAAGAGAGTAAACCCCAGATGGAGTGAACAGAAAGGATAAGCGATGGAACTTGGGGCGGTACAAAAAAGGAGGCGCTGAAGAGCAATTAAACAAGGAGCAGAATGGACCGAAGGCACAAAGTAGGAGAGTTACCATTGGGAAAACACTCTACTGAGACGTTTCCATGTTACAGTGATCTTTGGGGTAGAGGTGCTGCACTCCCTAATATCACAGTCCTTAGGCTGGTCAGTAGCTATCTGTTGAGGGCTTGGAATCTGAACACACAGAATCACTGCCTACATGGCTTGCACAAGGGGTTCACCAGTTGATTGATGGTTAGTAAGCTGAAGGTGTAATTGTGGTAAGAAAAATAAAATGTTGTCCAATATACTCTTATGAAGTGTACGATTTACTCCAGGAATTAACATTTGGTCTGCTGACCTTAGAGTATGTGCAGTATATTGGGCATTACAGAGGAATATGTGATGTTACAACGCGATCAAAAAGTTCGCTGTACGTTAAATCGCAGTTTTAACAATGCAAGTCATTACAACGACTTGCGCTGGAGAGCGCTGTACTTAGAAATAGTATGATTTACTATTCCAACACCAGTCTACGTACAGTAGGGAAGGTGTTGGAATAGTAAATCCTTAGGTTAGCGCGCCATCCAGCGCAAGTTGTTGTAAGGACTTGCGTTGTAATACCCGCAATGTAAAGGCATTGCGATACAATGCCCGCTTGGCAATAGAGGTCTCCCATTACAGAGCTAGTACCGCCTTATATTTTTCTTTGAGGGATTAGACGAGGCGACTCTCCAGGAGGTAGCTACCAAACTCCAGCAGATAAAGAACAGAAGCCTGAGAAAACTTACTTGGACTTTATTTTGAGTTCGCTATTCCCATTAAAGTAATCATCAATTAACCACTACCAACCTAATGTCCTTCTGCGTCATAACCTGTAACAACGTCCTAAACAGAACAAGTTACAAGTACCACTAATTGTGGAAGCAGACTGCTTGAAACACTGTTTTAATCAAACAACACTGCTAATGGTACACACATTTGCCAAGTGCAGACTACCAAGCATAGATTACTTATATACAGCCATAAACTAGATTTGGCTCTGCGGCTAACAAGCACTGGCAATCTTCTTTCATTTGGGAAAACTGCAAATTGCTTTTGGCAGTGCTGTACAGCACTAGAACACTGCGCAGTTCTCAAAATAGATACGTTGGAGATAACATGATTCCATCAGCACACGCATGCCTCAGAACGCACATCCATGGCAGCAGAATGAAGTGGGCACCTTTTGCATTTGTTTTCTAATTGCCCATGCAGGACGGTGGGCACCCTCACCAACGACCCAGCCACCGCCAGAACCAACCTACACGAAGGGATGACAGACGTAGCCGAGTGGATGATGACCAGCCGCCTGAAACTGAACTCAGACAAGACGGAAGTTCTCATCCTGGGCTCCTCGCCCTCCGCCTGGGACGACTCCTGGTGCCCCCCCCCCCTGGGCAGCGCACCCAAACCGACAGACCACACACGCAACCTGGGCTTCATCCTGGACTCCTCCCTCTCCATGACCAGACAAGTCAACGCTGTCTCCTCGTCCTGCTTCAATATCCTGCGCATGCTACGTAAGATCTTCCGGTGGATCCCCACCGAGACCAGGAAGACGGTCACCCAGGCCCTCGTCACCAGCCGACTGGACTACGGCAACGCCCTCTACGCCGGAACCACCGCCAAGCTCCAGAAGAGACTTCAACGGATCCAGAACGCCTCAGCAAGACTCATCCTCGACATCCCCCGACACAGCCGCATCTCCGGACACCTGAGAGACCTGCACTGGCTCCCGGTCAACAAGAGAATCACCTTCCGTCTCCTCACCCACGCACACAAAGCCCTACACAACCAAGGCCCAAGATACCTCAACAGCCGCCTCAACTTCTACACTCCTACCCGCCAGCGTCGATCGACCAGCCACGCCCTCGCCGCCGTCCCCCGCATGCGAAGAGCCACAGCAGGAGGAAGGTCCTTCTCCTACCTGGCCGCCAAGACTTGGAACTCCCTCCCGATCCACCTCCGCCTGACCCAAGACCACCTCGCCTTCAGGAAGCAGCTCAAGACCTGGCTGTTCGAGCAGTAGCGGACCTCCCCTCCCCAAGCGCCTTGAGACCCTCCGGGTGCGTAGCGCGCTATATACATGTTTTTGATTGATTGATTGATTGATTGGCTCAGTAAACAAGAGTATAAAGATTTTTAGTGCAAAAGAGACAACTAAAAAAGAAAAGTACAGTGGGTGTTGTGGGAATGGGTAATGGAGGAGTGTGTGGGGATGAGGAAAGTAAACAGCTGCACACCGAGAGTGGGGGAGAAGCACAAGAAGGAGAGAACACCACAGAAGAACATGGGCGAGTTAGAGAGCAACATGAATGGACTGGGGGGTGAAGAGAAGCACACTGATGAGAGACAGAAGTACATGGACAAGAGACCAGCACACAAGAGGGAAGTATATGGACGAGAGAGAGCTGCACGGAGCAGGAGTGGGGAGAAGAACACAAGGGAGCTGCAAAATACATGAACGTGTGGAGTGATGAAGCAAAAAGAAATGATAGAACTGCGCAGAGGAGGAGAAAAGCAGATGGACAAGAGAGAACACATGGAAAGGTGAAAGAAGCACACAAGAGAGACAGCTGGAAAACGCAAGCTTTCTCGTGTAGTGCTTAAGCAAAATGAAAGAAGTAGTTCCCTAAAAGTGAGCAGTGGAAGGACAAAAGTACAAAGGGCATTCTCCAGGGGAGGGACAATCACAAACCATGCAAGGTAAGCCAGCCATAAAATAAAAAGCAAGCAAATGAGATTGACAATAAAGCTAAACAATGGGTGGTCTTTAAGCCTTCAAAGATTTCGGGAAGTTGGTAAAAGTATTTTGCAACCAGAGAACTTGTGTTGTCTGGTAGACTCAACTTACAAAATAACCATCAATGGCACATTAGAGACTTTTTTTTTAATACATTTCTCTTTTTATTCAGTAACCGTTAGCGACATCTATTTAATATTTGAAAAAGCAACCTATGGTGAAAAAGGTTTGGTGTTTCCCATGTAGATTTTGAAATTAAGAAAGTAATAGGCTGCATAAGACATTCACTTGGAGATATCAACCATATGTAGGTCGAATATGATTGTTGGCTATGGGGACTGTAAATATTAAAGGCACAAAAGGTGATAGCAGGAATGCTTGCAATTTGTCTAACCACTGGCATTCGCTCAGGGTAGCATTCCAACCCATCGTTTTTTTTTGCCCGCCATGCCACCTCAGTTTGTACCCAGACACATGCAAATCAGTCTTGACCCTGCTCCCTTAGGATGAGTGCAGCCTAAACTGCTAGACCCAGTTCTCTTTGAACTGGAAACCAAGAAACCAAAGAGCAATTTCACCCCGACTGGCCTGGTCAGATGAATGTAGCTCAGTTCCAGTGGCATAGTGAGCACAAGACCCATGTCTGGGCATACCCTTGCACTTAGGGCGATACATCAAAAACACAAAAGGTGAGGGAAAGAATGTTTGCAATTTGTCGAACCACTGACAATGACTCAGGGTAGCATTCCAACCCATTTTTCTTTTGTCCACCATGTCATTAAGATCCCAACAACTAAATGAAATAGTAAGAGCAAAGCAGGTTTCCTTATCCAAATTACCCTCATTTACTTGCTATCATAGGCAATGAACGACACCACAATCAACCTCCACCCTAAAAAATGTGTGTAGAATCCACAACAAAACAAACACAATGGCTAAGGGCTATTATTGGCCCAACTATGTTCAAAGGAAGAACTGTAACTCAATGACATGACCATAGCCCTCACATAACATTTTTGTAGTTCAAGATACAGGAATATGAGGATGAGGTGGTGGAGGTGATGATAGCTTCATGTGCGAGCACCGATTCAGTATAACAGGGGGCACAGAAGCAGTTCAGCAGGTTGTCAGCAGAGAGATAGAGAATCATGCAGGTGAAAACAAGGTGTTCAACTTTTTGCAGGAGAAGGTAAGTAGAGACACAGGGCTGTAGTTTGAAGGTGAGGTATGCTGCAGGTTTCTTGAGTAAGGGTAGTGCCACGCAGTTCTGAAAGCATTATGGCTAAGTAATAGACAGGACTGAAGTTTAATAGGAAGGTTAGATAGTATTACATTGCAGGTTATGGCTTGAAAGCTGAAAGTGCCGGATGGAGCACTTTAAAGATTAGTGGATTAGTGCTAGATTTAGGTCTGTGGGTGAAGTTGGTGTAAAGTCGACAAGGGTAGCAACAAGCAGATGAGGAGTGATAGGGATCAAAGTAAGGGGGGAGAGAAGTAGCTAATTAAAGGTTTTCTAAATGTGGTGTTTAAGAGCAGTTGGTAGCACAGTTTGATGCTGAATCAAGATGCAGAGACAGTTGTTCTAAGAAAAACAAGAAGATTGAGGAGTATGTGCGCCAGTTGTGGGTGTAGATGAAGAAGAGCAATGAGATTTTGGAAGTGGGTGAAATTAGCAATGTCAATTGCTGTGGAAAGTTTGTGTATTGATTGTTGTAGGGAGGTAGCTCTTCTGCAATCTTGTTCTTGTGCCATGTATGTAAATGTGAATATATCAGAGTGGCCTTGTGGCTAATGATGAGAACATGCTCATAGAATAGCTATAGTCAAAAAGCATGATGGAGGGTAGGACTGTATTTTAAGATCAATTTATTCGGTAGTAACAGTAATATAGTGAGGCAATTATGTGTTATGTCTAGTAATTCAGAAAGTAATTCACAAAGAGAGGCGTTACTGTCATGTGGTGAAGATAGGCCTAGTAATGAACACCAGCATTCACATGCTCATGTTTCTTAAGTTGCCTTCTCTTTACACACAGTGAATTTTAACCTACATTTGCGTGGGTGACAATGCAGTATAACATTCTCCAAATTATCATTGCCTACATTTCTACTTCGTAGGTATACCATCACAACACCTTGAACATTCAGTACAAGGGATAAAGTTGACTGAGCAAATGTTGTTATTCTTTTTGTCCGCTAGGCGACGACACTATCCAACTAGAAAACAAAATTGCAGCTGAACAAGGGCTGAAAAATGGCCACATGGGTGCTGCTTAGTATATAAACAGAACCACCTCCTTGTTTAGGGAGAGGAGCACTCAGCTGACACTCTGAGGTCACTGCATGCTCAGCGGATTCGTGTTTGACGACAAAAGGGATGTCCAACTCTACATCAAGACGGAAAGCCTGATGACCCTTACCCACAGGTACTGGGGAGTCAGTCCACCGGCAGGGATTTGGTGGATCACGCACCCTAGACCAGACTAGGTTAGGGAGTACAAGGTAGGAGTGCACTATTGACAGCACCTATATGCCCGTGTATATGCACGGTCTTAGTACAATGGTGGAATTGTTCATCCTTTTTTACTGTTCCTATATTGCTAGTTAAGCTGATCGGTTTCATTCTACTGATAGACGCAGTGCCTGTATTTTACATAGGAAGCACCGTGCTTCAATTAATATTGAAACGTCTTGTTGAGTATTTCTTGTGTTTTTCTTTGGGTATGCATGAGCGACCAAATGAAAAGGTTCTAGGTCGGTTACCACAATTTCCTTGGGGAAAACAGGGTTGTCATGTCCTAAGCTTGCACACACATTGGTTACCCTGTATGATTAGGAGTGCATTGTGGGCTAGCAGGACTATCGGCCAATATATCCTGAGGGTGTGCATGGAATCAGTCTGGCACAATACCGACGTTTATGTTGTCCAATAAACGCACAAATTTAACAGTGAGGTAGAAGTCGTAAAAGAGCTTTCTTCTAGACACGAGTAGCAATGGAGAGGGAGCGCAGGCTGATGGCGACTCATAAGTTAATTATGACATGATGAGAGGTGGAAAAGGTTCATACTAAGCAAGGACTGTGAATGTAAACTGGAGGTCAGTACTAGGTCTAATGGTTTGCCCTGGATATGTGTGGGTGTTAAGTAAGTAATACAAAGTGAGTTGCTAAGGAGGCGCTGCATGATGAGGGTGATGTCTATTTACTCTCTCATGATGATAGGGGAGTGTTGTGTGCTAGTGATTCAAGGACACTGTCAAGGTCTTCAGACAAAGAACCCATGATACCTAGAGAACGACAGAGGGTTAGCACCTTCACATTGAACTATATGATAATTGTTGTTAGGTGGAATAAAAAAAGGGTGATTGAGCGTAAGGTGTCATGAAAAGGAGATTCTTATGTGATCTGTTGAGAATGATAATTCTCCTGCCTTTTCAATTCTGATAGGGTCGCGAGAGGAAGTGGCATGGTCAGTGTGGATAGCTGCAAGCGAGATGGTGTCTTCGGGATTGATCTGTGTTCAGTGATTGTATTGAAATGTAGGTGAAAATCAAAGCGATCAGCGAAATAGGATGTCTTGTTGCAGATCTACTGGGCTTTTCAAAGATTAAATGTAACCAAGTGTTCACCAAAGGAGGACAGTATTTCTTCTGATGTTCGTTTAATGTTTAAAAGAAGAAGGTAGATGAGATGGCAGTGATGGGTCTGTTGTGTTGGTGGTAGGCATGGAATGGAGGAGGGTTTATGCGGGAAGGCACCATGGTGACATACGCCAATAGTTGTGGACCCTAACGGGATGTGAAATTATTTAGCAGTTATTTTATTCCACAGAGACAGGAAAGAAAGTGGTTTTAAACAGAATATTAATATTGTATGTAATGCATTTCAGCTTCACTATTGGCAGAGGCCTGTAAGTGTTACCTCTTGTTCAAAATAGTTTATTAAATTTTATAGGAAGCAAAGACAATACAAAAATTTGTACAATAAAAGTACCTATAAGAAATATATGAGGATTATCCATATCAATCAAGTTTGACAGGTATAATATAATATAATGTTACAAAAAATTAAAAAGGGATAAAGAAGAAACAATTATACATGCTATCAATAATCATAAATAGAACTACTAATAAATAGAAAATATGCGTGAATATCAATAAAAGACTTAACATGTGAAAATACATTCTATGAAGATAAATATTTATCAATAGATAGATCCCAAATGAATTTGATTCACGGTTTAGTGCTGTGGTGCTTGTGCCTCGATCCTTCAACGTTGACGGTGGTGTTTTTCGTCCTCCTACTGGGAGCTCTGCTTGAGATATTGCCTTGATTTCCTCTCGGGGGCGGAGCATACATTAAGGAAAAGGCCTGGCTTTGGCCTTACCACTACCACAGTCAGTTTTAGCTGCTGCACCTGGATTTTACTTGCTACATTTTGACTGCATACATTTGATCTTTCTCTACCTTACATTTCTTTACTCCTGGCAATTTTTCTAGTGCAAAAATGGAAGTAAAAAATGTGCAAAATTCTAATAATAAGAGGAAGCAACAGGTTTCTCCTCCTCCTGTAAAATCTAAAGTGGTGGAATTTAGTGAACCTTCTTTGGCATTAATTCTGGATAAATTCATGCGCTGTGAACCAGCACAGACACCATTGCGTCAGAGATTAAAAACTTACATAAACCTGAAAAACACAAAGAAACTACTGGTCTAGGAACAACAAGACAAAGAACGTCAAGAAGGCCAATGTGTATGGGTCAATACCTGGTCACAAAACAAAAGGAGGAAGAATCCCATCAGCCCACCTTAGTGGCTATTCCCATCATCTGGGATTGTCTCTTGGTTGCAAGGCTAATGCAACCAAAAGTGCTAGATGTAAAAACTAAGCTTGGTTTTAAACCCAGTGATTGGTAAAGCCAAAACGTTGTTTGTTTGAAAGTGATGCTTATGATTTGCAGTGCAGAAGAGTGAAAATAGAAAACGGGCAAATATTAAAATTGACTACCGGGACACAAAAATATTTAATAGACGCTATTCAAGTGTCGTGGACAGTTTGAAAAAAAGAACTGTCAAAAAGCGTGGAAATGGCAGGTCTACATGTTTCTGCCTCAAGGATAATGTATATCCAGGCTTTTGTCAGGACCAAACTAGTATTACGCTACTGCAAACTTAACATACAAGACTGTGCAGAATATAAGAATAAGAATAAATGGTTGGTACGATACAGCCTACCATCACCTGTGTATCCCGACAAGTGGTGAAATATCACAGGATTCTTGGATTCATTCCTAAAAGAAAAGTAATCATGAATCATATTTTAAGACCCAATACACAATGCAGAAGCTTGACTTCCAACATCCCATATTTAATTAAAAAATTGAAAACATTGGCAAACTCATCCAATAGCACACTTCGCAAAATCATAATCAGATTAGAAAAGTTGTTTGACTCACCCAGCTTTTTGTGGGAGTACTCCTCACCTCACCTGGCATCGGCTCCGGGAAAGGAGGCCCGCTCTATATTGTGGGTAAACACAAAGTATCACCAACAGAGTTTTATCCCTGCTAGTTCGTTTCCCATCTTATCCATAAAAACGTTGTCACATACAAACAACAACCATGGCCCCAATCAGAGGTCTCTCTAATTCAAGTGAAGATAGAAATTTAGGTGTGTATCTGGACATTGCGTCAAGGTGTCTCCCATGCACCTGAGATATCAGTTGGTGAGTGAAGATGATAAAAAGGCAAAACATCTTACACAGCTCTCCATCTAGTAGAATATATGCTGGCAATTATACTCTATGACAGGTGCAACAACTGCCCATAGTCCCGCAGCTCACATCCAAGTCCTGTGTATCCATCTTCAAAACAGGCCGCTAGTCCGATTTAACTGGCATCGTATATCTTATCTTTTCCGACCAGACAGCCCAACTCAATCTAATGACCGGAAACTGAGAAAGCAATAAGCAAAAACAAAAACGGCAAGTCGCTCATTCCCTACTTGTCCGTCGGTACCCCAAGCTATACTAAGCTAAAGGGGAGGTAACCGAACTGGCGGTTTCTCATTTAAATTGCACTTACTAAGTCGAATTATTGGTGCGTTTACGCTCAAACGGCGGCATATCCGAGGCAACCGAATTACCCGCTAGAGCGTCCTCGCTTCCGTCATGCGCGATACTGCACATGTGCCTGCGCGTTAGGCGCGTTGTAGTCTAAAGACTAGTGATTCATGAGAAATGTAGTTCGCCTCGCGATTTGCCACAAGTACTCGATCTTTCCTCACAAAGCAAATCTTGGCTTAACTCGTGAGTGGTTTAGAAAGGCTGATTACCATGTTGGAACACCAGAGCATATTACTAGGAAAGCCCTACTATAAATACAGTCCCTCGTCCATATGATCTTATTTATTTTTAAGAACCAGATCCTTGTGTCTTATTGTATCTTGAATGAGTTCTAGTACAATATTGAACCTGTTATCTATTCTTCCCTCTTTCATCATCCTCAAAGGATACTGACATTTATAAGCAAAATGTGTAGATGGTAAGGCATCATTAAAACTATACTCAACAGACAGCAAATTGCACATTGTGGCTACAAGGTTCTTCTAGTATGATGATGATGATAGGCCAGGCTCCCAATAATGATTTAGAGATGGAGAAAAGGTTCATAGTGTGACCCACGGAATGTCATCATTCAGTCCTTGGCTGTCGCATTTGAGCTTAAAAATCCATTTCTGCTCTTTGACAAATAAGAATTTAGCAACATCACTGACATGAGATGGAATGAATGGTTGTTCAAGTACAATCCATTTCATGTCCTCAGCCTTATGTTTAAAATTCAGGAAGTGATTTATCAAGCGTGTAGATTGCTTATTGCACCTGACTGTGCTATTATGCTCATTGATACGCAGTTTTACCTTGCGTGCCGTCATGCCGATGTATCCCAAGGAGCAAGGACACGTAATCATGTAAATCACCCTTTCGGTATTACAGTTAGTATGTTTCTTTAAGATCCAAGGTCTGCCAGTACCAATGTCCACAGTTTGAGTTTTCTGGGTTTGGGGGCATGCTGTACACATCCCACAGGGGAAATGACCTTGGACCGCAGGGAGGCGCGTTGTAGTCTAAAGACTAGTGATTCATGAGAAATGTAGTTCGCCTAGTGATTTAAACACACCAATAATTCGACTTAGTAAGTGCTATTTAAATGAGAGAAACCCGTCCGTTCGGTTACCTCCCCTTCAGCTCAGTATAGCACGGGGTACCGACGGACAGGTAGGGAACGAGCGACTTGCCGTTTTTGTTCTTGCTTATTGCTTTCTTCAGTTTCTGGTCATTAGATTGAGTTGGGCTGTCTGGTCGGAAAAGATAAGATATACGATGCCAGTTAAATCGGACTAGCGGTCCGTTTTTAAGATGGATACACAGGACTTGGATGTGAGCTGCGGGACTGTGGACAGTTGTTGCACCTGTCAGAGTATAATTGCCAGCATATATTGTACTAGATGGAGAGCTGTGTAAGATGTTTTTCCTTTTTATCATCTTTACTCACCAACTGATATCTCAGGTGCATGGGAGACACCATAATGCGTTGTCCAGATACACACCTAGATTTTAATCTCCACTTGAATTAGAGAGACCTCTGATTGGGGCCATGGTCTGATGTTTGTATGTGACAATGTTTTTATGGAGAAGGTGAGAAACAAACTAGCAGGGATGAAACTCTGTTGGTGATACTTTGGCTCCCATTAGGATGGTGGGCGGACTTTGCCCGCCCGCCATCCCAGTGCAAAACGAGACCGCCCACCATAGGAGCGGCGGTCCTGCCTTGACAATTAGGATGCGCCCGCCACACTGGTGGGCGCATCCTGTATTTTTACCATTGTGGCGGGCGGTGCTGAAAGCGTCACCTGCCGCAATGGTAAAAATGTACGTTGTGCATTTCAAAGCACAACATGACAGGCACCGCACGGTGCCTGCCATGTTGCACTTCGAAATGCGGGGGGGTATCATAGGTACCCCTCATGTGCACCCCCCACTCCCTAGAGTTCCAGGGGGCCCGCAACGGGTCACCGCAGGGAGTCTCCGCATGCCACGGAAAGGCATGTCTGCAAGCCCATCCTGATATGGCTGGTGGTGTCTAATAGACACTGCCAACATATTAAACATTTTCCGCCCCGGCCGCAAGGCGACCGGGGCGGAAAAGCGGCGGACGGTGTTTACGTCTGCCGCGGTCCCCCACGCCATAGCAATATGGCGGGGGAAATGGGTGGCGGGCAAGCATTAATGTCGGGCAGATCACCACCACCACCATGGCGGTGGCGATCCGCCCGACATCGTAATGGACCCCTTTGTGTTTACCCACAATATAGAGCGGGCCTCATTCCCTGAGCCGATGCCAGGTGAGGTGAGGAGAACTGCCACAAAAAGCTGGGTGAGTCAAACAACTTTTCTAATCTAATTATGATTTCGTGAAGTGTGATAATGGATGAGTTTGCCATTGTTTTGAATTTTTTATAAAAATATGGGATGTTGGACGGCAAGCTTCTGCATTGTGTATTGGGTCTTTAAATATGATGCATGATTACTTTTCCTTAGGAATGAATCCAAGAATCCTGTGAAATTTCACCACTTGTCGGGATACACAGGTGATGGTAGGCTGTATCGTACCAACCATTTATTCTTATTCTTATATTTTGCACAGTCTTGTATGTTAAGTTTCCAGTAGCGTAATAGCTTGGTCCTGACAAAAGCCTGGATGGATCACTGACATAATATCGAGGGACATAATATCGACTACCAAAAATATCGGCGACAAAATATCGACAGACAGAATATCGACTTTGTATCTACAAACAGGTAAGTACCAAAAATATCGAGTAAAAAATATTGTTTACAAAAATATAGTTTGTAAAAATATCGAATTTAATAAAAACAATGTTAAATTTAATTAATATTAAAAATGATTAACTAAAATATACTTAGAAATACTTAAATTACCTTATAATAATTAAATAATGAATTAAAGTTATAAAAAAAGTTTACAATCATATTCGTTAAAACATATATATATAGTAACATAATATAATTTTTAAAAAATCCAATATTATTGCCGTAGGATAGCGGAAGTGTAAAATTACTATTCCCACTCCAGAGAGTGCAACAGTAGATAAGGAGTTGGATAGCGTAGAGGTAAAAATTACTATTCCCACTCCAGAGAGTGCAACAGTAGGGAAAGCATTGGATAGCGTAGGCGTAAAAATTACTATTCCCACTTCAGAGACTGCAACAGTAGGGAAAGCGTTGGATAGCGTAGGGGTAAAAATTACTATTCTCACTCCAGAGAGTGCAACAGTAGGGAAAGGGTTGGATAGCATAGGGGTAAAACTTACTATTCCCACTCCAGAGAGTGTAACAGTAGGGAAAGCATTGGATAGCGTAGAGGTAAAAATTACTATTCCCACTCCAGAGAGTGCAACAGTAAGGAAAGTGTTGGATAGCGTAGGGGTAAAAATTACTATTCCCACTCCAGAGAGTGCAACAGTAGGGAAAGCATTGGATAGCGTAGGGGTAAAAATTACTATTCCCATTCCAGAGATTGCAATGGTAGGGAAAGCGTTTGATAGCGTAGGGGTAAAAATTACTATTCCCACTCCAAAGAGTGCAATAGTAGGGAAAGCGTTGGATAGTGTAGGGATTAAAATTACTATTCCCACTCCAGAGAGTGCAACAGTAGGGAATGCGTTGGATAGCCTAGGGGTAAAAATTATTATTCCCACGCAACAGTAGGGAAATCGTTGGATAGCGTAGGGGTAAAAATTACTATTCCTACTCCAGAGAGTGCAACAGTAGGGAAAGGCTTGGATAGCGTAGGGGTCAAACTTACTATTCCCACGCAACAGTAGGGAAAGCGTTGGATAGCGTAGGGGTAAAAATTACTATTCCTACTCCAGAGAGTGCAACAGTAGGGAAACAGTTGGATAGTGTAGGGGTAAAACTTACTATTCCCACGCAACAGTAGGGAAAGCGTTGGATAGCGTAGGGGTAAAAATTACTATTCCTATTCCAGAGAGTGCAACAGTAGGGAAAGGGTTGGATAGCGCAGGGGTAAAACTTACTATTTCCACTCCAGAGAGTGCAACAGTAGGGAAAGCGTTGGATAGCGTAGAGGTAAAAATTACTATTCCCACTCCAGAGAGTGCAACAGTAAGGAAAGCGTTGGATAGCGTAGGGGTAAAAAATACTATTCCCACTCCAGAGAGTGCAACAGTAGGGAAAACGTTGGATAGCGTAGGGGTAAAAATTACTATTCCCACTCCAAAGAGTGCAACAGTAGGGAAAGAGTTGGATAGCGTAGGGGTAAAAATGACTATTTTCACTCCAAAGAGTGCAACAGTAGGGAAAGTAGATACTTCATATATTATTTAAATATATATATTAATATCTATATATATATATATATTAATATCTATAAAAAAATAATTAGAAGTAATTACCAATTTAATATAATATAACAAATAATTAATTACAAATACTAATTTAATTTAATCATTACAATTAGTTATCCAGTAATACTAATTAATTACAAATTAACAATTAATTAGTCATTAAAAACTTACTTAACAATTAAAATCTAATAAATACCCAAAATAAATTAACATATGTAATTAGTTATAATTAAATTACTTCCCACCCTATTCCCCTATAAACCCACAACCCGCTACAGAAATTAAATTACGCAAAATTTTAATAATATTAAATTCATTAATTAAATTACATTATAACACAAATAAACACTTTTAACACATAAGACACTATAAAAAATTCGATATTATATTTTCGATATTTTTATCAACCTATATTATGTACTTCCATATTTTGACTATCTATATTTTAAAATTCGATATTACATTACTTACCTTCAAAACGATATTTTTGATGTCTTTATTCTGTCCATTCGATATTCTGTCCTGCCTATATTTTGTCCTCGATATTATGTCCATTCGATATTTTGTAGTCGATATTTTGACTGTGCACCAGCCTGGATATACATTATCCTTGAGGCTGAAACATGTAGACGTGCCATTTCCACGTTTTTTGACGGTTCTTTTTTCAAACTGTCCACGCACTGTTTTTAGATTTGACACTTGGATAGCGTCTATTAAATATTTTTGTGTCCCTGTAGTCAATTTTAATATGTGCACGTTTTCTATTTTCACTCTTCTGCACTGCAAATCATTAGCACCACTTTCAAAGAAACAAAGTTTTGCCTTTACCAATCACTGGGTTTTGAACCAAGCTTAGTTTTTACATCAAGCACTTTTGGTTGCATTAGTCTTGCAACCAAGAGACAATCCCAGATGATGAGAATAGCCACTACGGTGGGCTGATGGGATTCTTCTTCCTTTTGTTTTGTGAACAGGTATTGACCCATACACATTGGCTTTCTTGTCGTTCTTTGTCTTGTTGTTCCGAGACCGGTAGTTTCTTTGTGTTTTTCAGGAGAGGATCAGTCCCCTTGTTGAGAGGGTAAACAGCCATTACAATGAAACTTTTACAACGCATGCTATAACAACGCAGGTGCCATTACATAGCATATGCTTTTACCACGCTTGTCTTTACAATGAATTTCATTGTAAAAGCATAAATGGTGATGGCATCTGTGAGAGATAATATATATATATATATAACAAAGAGTGATGAAAGATTTTACTAGTGTATGAAACATGTATGTGATTGTCACGTGGATGATGTCATCAGTGATGTCATCAGTGATGTCATTTGAGATGTCATCAGTGATGTCACTGACCATGTCATGAATGATGTAATATGTGACATCATCAGCAGTGGGTTGCGGGTGCGCGAAATATAGTTAGTACTACTAACTATATAGGAGCAATTTCAATGGTTTTGTATGAGTGAAATGTCCAGCTAACTATAACACCCCTAAAACTTATAGTTTTTTGAGTGAATTTCAAAGGTTTTTTAAATGCTAATTCCTAACTATATAAGGCCTAAAACCTATGTTTTTTTCAGTGAATATATATATGCACTTTGTTTACATATTTATGTTTATATTGTAATATACTATGTATAATTTATATATTAAGTGTACAAAATTTGGGTGTGTGTAAATATATGAATTGATTGATTTTAGCCGTCGTTTTAAATATTAGGGTAACGTTTTTTATCCTGATTTTTGATGTGATAGCTGATTTTAGTCATGTCACCGATTCCCTCTCTTTTAGATTGTTTTTATGGTGTGATTTTTTCTATATGTGCAATATTGATAATGTATGATAATATCTTGTCTTGAACATGGAAGTAAAACTCTGTTTGAATAGGGTTTAGACTTCCCTTCATCTCTACTACCTCAGTACTGTATAACCTCCAGCACCAGCCACTTTAGCTGTATTTGCACTTTGACTGCACGATGTCACTTTAGAGGAAGAAATTATATTTATTTTTTCCATTTGACACGAAGTCACTTTAAATACAGGTGCAATAACATGGCAGAAGATAAGAATGAAATAATGGTACCGGGGGGGGGGGGTAATGGTACCGGGGGAAATAAAAGCTAAGGCACCACATTCTCTTCCTCCGAGCCTTAATTGGCTGGTACAATTTTCGTCATGAATCCATTTCTTCTTTTTTCTTTTAAAAGGTCCTTATAGATTAAATTATTTTTCCTTTTTTTGGATCTTTTTTTCACTACTATCATTAAATAGTAGTGATCATTAGTATAATTTTGTATTATAATTTAATACACACGGGTGAGCACTATTTTCGCACAACATTTGCTAATAGATTTGATGGACTACATGGTATATCTTTTCTCATTACCATCTTGAAGAGTTATAGGCATTTATGCAGTTATACATCTCAGATTGTTAAACTGATAATACTCTTCGTATAACAAATTGAAGTTGCATTATATATGTATATTTATAATCTTATGATACATTATGCAAAACGTGATTAATTTATGTATTTATACAGTTATTATTTCACTTCTGTATTGGGACTATGAGAAAGTACAGGCAAATGTATTTATACATATAGTATTTTATTTATGTCCATCATTTTTGACATGTGACTGCACGTTATCACTTTAAAAGGGCAAAAGCAATTTGTATCGCCATGTGACCAAGGCCGCTGGGACGGCCGAAACGCGTCATGACATACTATCTAATGGCTGAATAAAAGAATGCTGAGAAAAAGCTGGTCCTTGCCTCGTGTCTCTTTGTGAGGAGCGCTGCTGCGAGGTATTTGCAGATATATATATATATATATATCAATCAAAGCTCCACGTTGTCCAAAAAATGGAACTGCACTCCAATGCAGGCGGATCCAGCAGTCTCCTGCAGGGTCCTTTATTCATATAAAACCAGCGTACACAATTGGACATTTCCAAAGCCCAATGCGTTTCAGGAATCCTTCCCCTTGATCAAAGCTCCATGTTGTCCAAAAAAAAGGATGCCCATCTGTGGGCGGGAGTGCAGTTCCATTTTTTGGACCATGTGGAGCTTTGATTTTACCGGCCTGTCCAAGGTCGGGGGACTGCACATCCGCATTAAGGGGGTGCACTGCTGCTTTCAGGATCTCGGAAAGCGAGGCAGAAGTGCAGGTCTCTTTCAAGACTACTGGCGATACTAATTGGAGGCTCATTCGAGCTTTGGTAAACAACAATATTTTTGCCTGAGGTAGTGGAACCCATCTGTGGGGAAATTTGTGGCACTACAAATCCCAGGAGGCCCATCTGTGGGCGGGATGTATATATTTTGTGGGACTTTGCATGCACACGTGATCCAACTATTGCATGCCTGTGATCAAGTGGAAGGATCCCCGAAACGTGTTTGGCTGGGGAAATGTCCAATTGTGTAAGTACGCTGGTTTTATATGAATAAAGGACCCTGCAGGAGACTGCTGGATCCACCTGCATTGGAGTGCAGTTCTATTTTTGGTCTCGGTCTCTCTCTCTCTCTCTCTCTCCCTCTCCCTCTCCCTCTCCCCTCTACTGGCAGTCTATATGAAAAACTTTTTGGGACTTGGATATAACTTTGGTATCGTTTGACCAATCTACATTAACTGTTTCTGAAAAAGGGTCACAGTGAGTATTAATGATTGGGAAAGGTTGGGGGTGATCCATGCAGTGGAGACCAAGAATTTAGGGCGCAAAATAAGGATGCATTTGTAATGTTAATTCCCATTGGAACCTTTATCCACGTCTACACCCCGAAACGCAAAACAGACTTACACTAAAATTGGGCAGGGAGGTAGATGTCGGTTCAAGGAAGTGTCTTTTGCTTATTCGGTGTAAATCTGTTAAGTATTTTCTGAGAAGTGTAAGTTTAAAATTGTAGTGATATCTCTGGCCGCGGATATTTTGTGAAGGTTTTGCTATTAATTGCAAATGCACGCACCAACGGGAATGCTCTGAATGGCTGGACGCAACCTGAATAGAAAATTGAGGCTGCCATTTAATCTATTGGGAACAGTTCCCAGGGCTGAAAATCTGTGTGACAGCCCACATAAGGGGGTCAGGGTGACCCCATGGTTGAAAAACTGAGGTGTTAGTGACAGAACTTATATGTCCAAAATTTGTTTTTTTTCATTGCGTGTGATATTCGCGCCTGCCGCCGCAACTGCCAGCGCTGCCCCCCTGTGTACCATCGCGGGTACATCATGACTATTAACCTGGTCACGAATATTGGTGGGATTATAAAAAAATATTAGTAAATCAATATGCATGTTTATAGAGATATTGATAAATCTTTTTATAGATTTATTTATATAGTGAGTTATCTGCTTTGATGGTTAGAATTAATTATATAGTTATAACTTTTTTATGTGATGGTGGATATTGAATTACTGCTTTTGCTTTCACTTTTGCAACTATGTCTAGGGGGATCGTGATTACCGATGTCATTGCAGTCTCCAGCCTTACCGCAAAAAATCAGAAAATAGGTTTTAGAGACAGGTGTACTAGAAATACAGTCGAAAAACATGAGTTTGAAGTGTACAGTAACAGACCTCTAGTGTGTAGAATATTGTAATGTGTGTGCATGTACGTGTTTTCACTTTATGGGAAAGGGACAATTGTTGAGGTTAATTACACCATTTTAACGTCCTGCATAACTGAAAAAGGGAAATAGGTCTGAAAGATGGTTTTTAAAGAATCTTACTACAAAAATATGAGTTTAAACATGCTTTGAGAGAAGTATGTATATAGTAATGTGTGTAGGGCAATGTTCAGAATGGATATATTTTTACATATTACCAGTCATACACTCATTCCAACATATATACATACTTTATCTTTTTTAAACTGTAAAAGGCGGTTCCAACAGGAACTTTAAAAAAAGTGTTTTTTTTAAGGCGTATGTAAAGTTGAACATTTTTATAATACCAAAAAATATAACTGGGGCAGCAGGAATTGAAAAATCATGCACTGAAAAATGTGCAAGACATAAAATTGGAAAAAAATTAGCTTGTATGCTGTTTTGCAGCATTACGAATAGCTGTAAGACTCTGCACACCAGCACTTATGACACTATAGTCCATGCAGTATGTGGCCATTCTTGATAACTCTGTAGCCATATTTGTTGCAGTACTCTGTACCTCAGGAGGGATTTTCTGACCAGGAATTCTAGTCGCAGCCACTGAAGTAGATGGTTTCTAGCTTTCCTCTGCTTGATCGCCATTTAGAGAGGTTTTTTATTATAGGTTTTTAGATGGTAGAACATGGACGTTATCCCACATGAATATTTCTTGTTCGTCCCTTTAGGGAGGGTCTTCTTGCAGATTGTGCATTGCCCAAGTTTGGCAGCTGTTTTTGATTCACCTGATGGGATTGTAAAACAAATCCCATGTAACACTGGCTCTCTTTGGTGGAGATTCCTCTTCATCCACATCTGCAATCACCACCTCCTCCACATCCTGGTCAAGATGCTATTCCTGCTCACCCCCATCGCCTAGCTCTGTTGCCATTTCTGATACAAAAAACAAGACCAAAATCTGTGCACAGCAATATTAATCCACCGGATCAGAATGAAATTCTATGAAAGAAGATTCAAGAAGGAGGAGTGGGTGTGTACTTCCGATTGATTTTGCTGAAAAGTATTTTATCCAATGATATTCCTTGCTTTCCAGTCATGTGATATATTTGATGACCAAAATAGTCACAGTTACCACGGTGAAGCAGAAATGCAAATTTTATTTTTAAAGAAGTTTTATTTAAAAAAAAATGGAAACAGCAGCAAAACTTTCAATTTTATAATAGCGAACAGCTATACTAAACTTGTTCACAATACCTCTACATATACGTTTCAGAGTTGCTGAAAAACATGCGCTATCCGCAATTACAGACATCATTGCGACTTCTGCTGTCTTCGCGGAAACGGGAAAAAAGTGTTTGGAGGCGATATTCTGGAAACTCACTAGAAAAATAGGAGTTTGAAAACAACAGTAATAACATTCTACTGTTAAATATACTGTAGAATATGTATATTTATATATGTTTTACACTTTGTATAAACCACCTGCTTTTCGCAACTACCGACGTCACCGCAATGAAGTCGGTAGTCGCGAATATAATTTTTTTTGTGTAGGTAGTATTTTTCCTAAATTGATCACAGAAAGAAACGTAAAAACAATACATTAGTAATACTCAGAGTTACATTTTATTTAAAAAATGTCTTTAAGTGTATTATTCAGTATGTGAAATAGATTTACTGATGACAGAATCAATTTTGTATTTTCTGATAAACACATATGAAATTAAAAATAAATGGTGTGTTATATAAATATAATCCATAGTATCCAATTATAGAAAGAAAGTACAAAAATCTTAGAGGTTCACTTACAAAAAAAACAGACCTTGCAATTAACAAATAGAATTTTAAAAGAACCTTAGAAATTGAAAAATAACAAATGATAAGGAACGTTATAGTTAGCATTTAAAAAAACCTTAGAAATTCACTGAAAAAAACCAAGGTTACAGGTACGTTATAGTTAGGGTGATATTTCACTCGTACAAAACCAGAGGAATTCAGCTGTTGTAGTTATCTGTGCTAACTATAACTTGTGCCCGCGCAAATGCACTGCTTAGGACCTCACATAATAAATTACTCATTAAATGATCAGTGACATCAGTGATGACATCACTGCTGACATCTCAAATGACATCTACAGCATCTCCGATGTACCACTCACACCCCCATTTAACCTTTCATAAACCTACTCCAACTTTCACACTACCATTCTCAGAACCATTGACACACCCATACCAGTACTTACATACACATTCACTAATTCATAGGTCTACACACACACATCCACTCACTCACCTATACAGCAACTCATACATCCACTCACTCATTAATACAGCCACTGACACATCCACTCATACCCCATACAGCCACTCACACACTGTCAGACACTCATACAGTAACTCATACACCTACTCACTCACCCATAGAGTCAATAAGTCACTTACTCATCTATACCGCTATTCACACAGCAAACTCACTTCTTCATACACATATTAACACATAATTACTCCCCTATACAGTCACTGACATAAATACACACTCACCCATACAGCCACTCTCACAATCATTCACACATACAGTCACTTATATACTCCAACACTCACCCATAATGCCTTTCACATATTCAGTTTCTCACCCATATACCACAGACACATCCATAAAACTCACTGCCATATGGACACTCACTCACCCATACAGCCCCTCTCAGATGCACTCATAAACTCATACATACAGTGATTCACCCACTCACTCATCCATGCAGAGTTACAGACCCATATACCCATACAGGTAGTCGGAAAACTAATCAATAACCCATACACTCACTCATGAACCTACTCACCAACCCATGCAGCCACTAACACACCAACTGACAGACATAAACACAAATTAGTCAGTCACCAATACATTCACTGAAATATGCATAGTCACTCACTTATACATTCAGTCACGCACCCACTAAACCATCCATACAGGAACTCCTACAGCCACTAATTCATCAATATACCTTGCTGTATATATATTTAACACTCAAACCTGTTAGAAACACTCACAGTCACCGGATGATGTCATCAGTGATGTTATTTGAGATGTCATCAGTGATGTCACTGATCATGTCAAGAGTGATGTAATATATGAGGTCATAAGTAGTGCATTGCGGGGCGCAAGTTCTAGTTACCTCAGCTAACTATAACTGCTGAATTTCTCTAGTTTTGTACGAGTAAAATATCACCGTAACTATAAGGTCCCTGTAACCTTTGGTTTTTTCAGTGAAAAAAACTCCAATATTTATGGTATTTTTAGGGTTTAGGTCGGGTTTGAGTTTTGGGGTGGGAAGGGTAATTTTAGGGTTTAGGGTGGCTTTGTGGTAACGGCATTGGCGTAGTAATACCCGCATTGTAATGCACTTGTGGTATTAGTATGCGTTATAATGTCATACATTCTGTTGAGAGAGCCGTCACACCACTCCCTTCTAGGAGAGAATGCAAGAAACACAAGCCACATTGGCAAGGCTCATCCTCCTACTGGCTGCCTGAATTCCAAAGCCGGGATTAAAAAATAATATTTTTATTCGCACTGTGGGTGCGAATAGATGAGCAGGCTATAAATAAACATACTGCATGAACAAAGGAATCTGACAAACGGCACCTATTGGATCTAGGAAACCGCCCTTCAGAGAATGGTCACTCAAGTGTGCTGCTCTGCTGTAATGACATTACCCTGCCAGGGACAAAAGTAAAGTAGTTAACCCCTTGTGAACAAGTGAGATGTTGCAGGAGTGTAAAGCCTTTGGTCCATGTGCCAGCAGAACAAGCACGGTCTGAAAGTAACTGGGTTAAGCAAAGAGTGTTCTATGCATACTGTGAATGACTAATAACTGAGTATTTTTACATGCAGATCTGAGAGAATCCTGTTCTTTACAATACAGTGTATATGTACAGTATAAAAAGGTACAGGATTGTTCATTTCAGTGTCAACATGCTGCAACATCTCTTTTTTCCCGTCCAAGAGGTATAGAGAAAAGCAGGGCTAGTCGGTCAACCCCATAAATTAACAGAATAAATGATGCACTACACGCTGTCACGTGATTACTGCAATCCAAAACGAACCTGTTTGCAGCGGTTGGGCTGGGACGTTCTGAGCCAACACCAAAATAGAAAAACAAGTCTATTCCAGGATTATAGACTTAGGGGAGGACTGTGGCCAACCACAAAGTGCCACAGATAAAGGCACCATGCATTATACTGAGACCCCTCTGCCACTAAAACAGGGCATGGGGGGTGGGGGCTAAAAAGAAGTCTACGTTTGTTGACCTATTTCCATCTAAATACATCATCATAGCAGTCGCTTAACTGCAAGGAGCATGGACCAAGTCAGGAGCTCTCAGGACCCCTGGCACAGTGACGTAGGGAACCCCCTGGAGCTCAGGGGCTGCTGGGCTATTGTTACGCCACTGCATCATAGTGCGAGTTATCTTACATGAAAACAAGGTCTTCGGTGCACTCCTCATACTGAACCCTCATTATAGTCTGTCTTGATAGCGCAGCTGTCGCCAAACAATTATGCGTGTATCAACAGAAAGGGGCTTTGACTCTGCCACATGTTGGCAGCCAAGAGTACATGTTTTGATTGGGCATACGTTGTGTACTTTCATACAAAAGTGCTTGCCACACTGCTGTGATCATTTAGTTTATTTATCCACCTACCTAAAACTGAACTTTCAGGGACACACAAAAGACATTGGCATGCTAATATAGTGTCTTAGATACCTAGATCATTTATGTAGTTAGGTCTCGCCATGGCATTGCATGCACTGGATGTGAAGTGGCAAAGAGACGTGCTGTATTTAGGATATGGACTTCAAAAAACACCTATCTTTTTCATTGGTTCCACTTGCTGTCCTTTAGAAATGCTGGCTTTATATTTGTGAATAGAGTTAGTAATCCCTCCTTTTATACTTTTGTATCCTCCCATGAGGACTGCCCGTGTTACATGTACAGTTAATCGTCAATCAACTTACAGTGCTACACGAGCACTCTTTTTTTGTTGGATTGCTTCTGCTCAAGTGTACTCTATACATCTCTTGAGCAGCTTCATTTGCCTGCCCACTTAATTATTTCTGTGGCATCCACCCCACCCCCTCACACAACAGTATTTGCTGGCCCCCACCACCCCTCCGACCCGCTGCTTTTTTGTTTTTTTATTTTGAATAAGTACATTTTGGGGTGGCCTGGGGGGAAGCTAAGTGATTTACCCAGATTTGCAGGATGGTGAGCCGACGTCGAGGCTCAAATTCGGATTGCCAACTCCCAAGTCAGCAGCTTTGACTGAGGTGCCTCGTCCTCTCTGAGAATCCATGTTGGAGTCTACCTTTGTTCGCCTCCTAAGTGCTTTTAGAGATGAGCTCAGCATGCCTAATTTCTGCCTTTCATAGGGAACATAAGGAATTAAAAAGAACTCTGCGTCTCTCTAAGAACATCTGACACAAACACACGTTCAGTCTAAAGTGAGTTTTTCTTACTGAACGCCTTCCACTAAAGTAGCAGCTTAAATAGAACAAGTAAGTTTTCCTATGTCTGCTCACGAGCTGCACTTTGCAACTATGTTATAGCGAATACATCACAACAAGCTCGATTGGACCTTTGACCATATTGTTTTGCTGCTCTGCTACGGTTTTTATTGGGACATTTGCATAGCTTTGTTTGTAAATTCACCCTGGGGGCCATGATTCAGGATGTCCTGTGTGAAAATTGCTAGCTAAAATCTCAACCATTAATAGTGCACACCTAAAATGCTTTGTCTCTTGCACCACCAAAGTTAACACATTCACAGCATTCCGTGGCAAAGCGTCTTTCTCATATGTAAGTTCGGAGTTCCTCATTTAGCTTTGATCTCCCTATGAACTAGTTGGTTTGCCCAACTCTGTTCACCCATCTTGATCTGATACTCATGAGATAGTTGCGCTAAATATCACTTATACATTTCTGACACTCCTCATCCAAGTTGAAGCCTAAAAAGTCGACAGGGCTGTACTAGAGCAAAATGGCAACAAATGATTCAATCCAATCCAGAATTTGTAAAGCGCGGCGAGGGTCCCAAGGCGTTGAATTACAGGCGCAGGGAGAGTAAGTAATTTGCGCAGCTTCACAAAATGTTGACGCCAAGACTCGAACCTGGTTCCCACCAGCGCCGAAGGCAGCAGCGCAGGCTGTTATGCCACATCCAATTACTGTTTTGCCTCTGTCAAAAGGTTATTGTGTTTGAAATACTGTATTATATATGCTGTTTTCATTAATGTTAAAAGGATTGCAGAGTTTCCAAGTCATGTTCATTTGTGTGTTTGCTGTCCTGACGCATTTCAACTTTGCCCTTTTGTCTCACATTCAAAAACATATCCACGTCCGGCATCGCACTGGGAATTACCCACATGCGTGCAGCGGTTATTTTTGCGCTGTGCGGCTTTTTTCAAAAAGCCGCGTTACATGACGAGCTGAGCTCATCATGAGCATGCGAGCAGCACAACTCATGACGAGCTCAGCTGGTCATGAGCACGGAAGGGGTTAAGGACCAATAAACACTACTTAATAACTTGGTACTGTTTTCCAAAAGTCTCATTAGAACCCACAATTTCTTATATCACTTTGAATTAGTAATTCGTTTTTTTAGACAAAATGTGCTATATTGATTAGTTGTGATCCTCAATAGTACATTTTCTTTTATCTGCCAAAAATCTCCGCTGGTTGGGCGCCTCACGTGGAACACAGGCTTAGGCATTCTCTTGCACTCCTAAAATGCCCTACCCGAATATGCCTAGGATATAGCACCTGTGTTGATTTTACCCTGCCTGAAACAGCTTCGCAAAAATCAGTTGGAGGCCAGGCTGTGTTGCTGAACCACTCTTTTTAATGGGAACACACTGCGAGTGAGCCACTTTCTGTGCTGAAGCTTTTCCAGTATATGTAGTTCATGTAACGTGCTGCAAGGTACTGCAGTGTAAAGCACATTATATTTGGTTTGCATCTTGTGTGTGCTGCGAACCAAGAGCCTGTCCTCAATTTTGTGTTTATTCAGTGTAGTAATGCAGCTAATGCACACATGCCTAATAGATCTTGTGGCTCCCCATGCAGATCAGATTGGACATGGAATGGCATACTGGCATCGAAGGCATGTGAAACACTTGCTTGAGTCCGCGAGAATTCCGGCTCTTAGGACTATGCATATTATTTTAGTGGCTTTAAGCAATTCCTTTTGTGGTGTGCTCTTTATAAATGGTCAGTAGCAATACCATTGTTCTAAGCGCTTACCACCAGAAAATACTGACAGAATCCCGGGTATCCTTTAAAGCACCGAAGGGCTACGTGGAATTTTCTTAAAGGGTGCTAATGGAATTTGTATTCAACACACTGCAGATCGTATCTAAACTTTCTGACGAGGGGGCCGGGGAGTTAAATACCAGGTAAGATAGGGCTTTATAAGGTGTAAACAAGAATTGAATGGACTTTTATAAAAACCTTCTACTTTAAAGGTTATTGGCTATGTGTAGTTCCCAATATTTCCTTTGTAGCTCCGTCAACTGTCTAAGTGTCAGTTTCGTCAGCCAGAAGGCCTTTCTTATATGAAGCAGCATTTACCATTACAGAGCCATTACAAATGCTTTCAGGTGCTGTAAACTATTGTCTTCCTTCGGCATCAAAAGGTTAATAGAGGAAACATTGTGCTTCTAAACTCCTCCTGGCTTCACTCGGTAAAAACCGTAGCCCGGATTCTCGTAGGAGACCATTACACTGGAAAAGCATCCCTTGGACAGCTGCAATGTGTGACTGTGTCGTCAGGTGAGCTGAAACCTTGAGATTGTATGCAGTCACAAACAATAGCAAATGGATTATGTGGGGTACTGTTTGAAATATTAAATGTGTTAATTTGAGACAGAAAGGTAACATTGGACAACATAACTAAACAAGCATTTGCAATGCAATAGGTCTCGCATTATTTAAGTTTGAGCTATTAGTTTTGTAAATGGCAATGTTTTTATTTATGCGCTATTTTAATTTTCTTTGCATAAAAAGGTACATATAAAATATGTGTTGTAGAAAAGTCATTTATGCAGTATTTAAATTTTCTTTGCATAAAAAAGTACATATACAATATTTCTTGTAGAAAAGTTAAACATTTTAATGATGTGTCCAAATAATTTTTATATGTACATTCGATTTGCAAACGGATGGGGTCGGGGGGGTCTGAAAACTGAAGGAGGGCCTCGGGCAGTTTATCTGCATAAAGCCCTTCATGTCTAAGGCCACGTCCCCTTTCCACATGGTGAATTCTCTTTTCAAGAGGGCAGGTCTTCCTCTGAGGTAACAGGGCAGCATCATGTGAAGTGCAGCAAGATGGGGTTGTAAAGCTTCCATTAGTTGCCACTTTTCATGCACCTCAGCAAATAGGTGCACAGTTCTGTTCATGAGGTTGGCAACAATGTCCTGACCTGGTGTGGCACCGCTTGTTGGTACACTGCTGCTGTGCGATGGTGGAATTTATAATGAATACTTTTCTATTCCCAAGAATATGTCACCGGCTGCACTGCCCTTCTTGTAGCGTTATGAAATCCTGCTCTGTCAGGCTGTGCAGTAACCCTACCGATCGACTCCAGACTAGGCCATCCTGTCCTGCTTTTCTTTACATGCTGGTAGTGGCAGTGTTACTTTTATTTAGTGGGAAAAACAAAACATCTGCCAGAATGCAAGGGAAAATTCCTAAGCTGCCCCTGCAAGAGAAATCTTTGTGGAATGAAGTGTGCACTAGTCTTGGGCGTTCATGTATTCATTTTGTTATGCAATTCAGTTTCAGTGGCTCCAGTATATACATACCATGAGATTGGTCTCCATAAGTATAGTGGGCATGACTGAACTTACTCTCTCAGCTGTAACATTTTGAGTTAAAGACAAAAAGCACAGTGTTCACATAAATTTTTTTTATAATTGAGCAGACCTTGCATAACATCTCCACAACTGCCTTTAAGGCTCTCAGTAGTTATCACATTTGTTGAGAGCTGTTTTAAGCTGCACTTCTTCCGGACGAGCAGTGCTGTAAAGCTCTGGTACTTGCTTTGTTTTCTCCGACAGGGATGCAGTACACGGGCGAGATTTCATTAAAAATAAGGCTGAGTGAATAGAGCAGCACTTTCCACGTCATAACCATGTAGTTAATGAGGTCTGGCAAGCACTGCATCTCTATGCACTTTTCGTTTGCACAAGTTCAGAGCTCGCGCCGCCGGCCTGCGACCAGGAAGTCAGGCAGGCCGGGCGGGACAACCGGAAACAGGAAGTAGGAGGGTGGGAACCTACTCCGCCTCCCACAGAAGAGCCGCGGCTGTTTGGAGCACCGGAGCAGGCAGGAGCCTACCCTGCGCCCCGGTGCCGAAGGAGGGAGGAAGAGTCCTGCTGCCGGGCCCTGCAGATGCCGATGAGAGGAGCCGCCGCACCAAGGAAGCCGGTGAGTGTGGCTTCGCGTTGTTGATGATCTGCGAGGGCGGGGGGCATGTGTGTGTGCGCGTGCGGCGGTGGCGGGCTGTGTATGTGTGTGAGCGTGCGTGCGTGCGTGTATGTGTCTTGGAGTCTGTGTGTGTGTGACTGTGGGGGGGGAGAAGGGGTGTGTGTGAGCGAGTGTCTGTCTGTTTGTGTATATGCGTGCCTGAGCTGCGTGGGCGGGGGGGCATGTGTGTGTGCGCGTGCATCGGTGGGGGGCTGTGCATGTGTGTGAGCGTGCGTGCGTGCGTGTGTGTATGTGTCTTGGAGTCTGTGTGTGTGACTGTGGGGGGTAGAGGGTGTGTGTGTGAGCGAGTGTCTGTCTGCTGTTTGTGTATATGCGCGCGCATGTGCACGGCGCGGGACGGAACGTGCGTGTTCGCGCACCTAAATCTGCCTTCAAAAGCTCGTGACAGTTTCTTGTCCTCATTCCCCCGTGTCCGATAACTATAAGTCTCCGACCCTGGACGCATCCTTCGGATGCGAATTCCAGGGCGAGACCTAAAAATGTTCAACAGGAAAAATGGTGTTAAATTCTAGTCTGCATGGGGCCCCTATGCTCGTGGAGCCCCTATGCTCGTGGAGCCCCCGGGCAATTGCCCAGCGTGCCCTTGTGTTCAGATGGCACTGCTGTTCCCCATAAGTAAGTGCTGCAGCTACTGGCTCAAATTAAATACTGTAGACTAGTATTAATGTGGCAAGCCATTATTCTCTTTTATAATGTTTATTGATTTTGAAGACATTTGGCAGGTGAAATATAGATCTCTATTAAATATCTAATGGTTTAACAATTAAACGAAAGCATTTTGATCACTTAAATAGGTTTAAATTAAACAAAATTGACACCTCTAGTCCAACATATTTATGGCCTTCTTTATCTACGCATGCATAAATGTATTTATGTATATGTAGGGATTTATAAAATCTGGGCCCTGGCAAAGAACAGCATGTGTCCTTTTGTGTATGTTTCGCAAGGAAGGACAGATAGGAGTATGACTTTTGAGTTATTGGAGAGAAGGCATGTTTCTCATCTGAGCAGAATGCCACAATATAGAATGATCAGACAAAGTATAATGGGCCAAGGGTACAAGAATACCGAGGGTACACTACAGGAGTGCCAGGAAGGAAGTGTTGCACCTCACCCACACAAGGCCTCCTAAACACTCTTCCCCAAAGTCTGCAGGGTCCCCTGTATTTCACATCACGTCCCACGTCTCCACACGGTCTGCAAGTGACTCCTGCAGGCACTGCCCAAGATAACATCACTAAAGGTTTGGGTTACTTTGCTGTGGACGGTCAGGGTCCAACAGGTGTGCAATACGACAATGGATTACATTGCTGGAAGAAACATGGGGAGAGAAGTTGGCCTAACAGCTAGGGCGGTCAACCTCGAATCTGGGGAACTGGGTTCCAGTTTAGGCAATGACTCTGAACATCCTGCGATTCTGGGCGAATCAATTAATCTACCCGTGCCCAACAAAAATGAATGTGTCCTCATGTAATGCAGCTGGTGATATGTAAAGCGCTCAGACACCCAATTCAGGTCAAGTTTTTGCTATATAAAACTCTGTAAATAAAATAAATAAATAAATGCACTGGAACCTGTATGCAGTGAAGACACCCTGTATAAAGGCCACCTCTGATGGAAGAAATACTGGGGAATGCACCACAGGGCTGTGCCTGCCATTATACAGTCCCATACAACCAGTGGAACAGTACCAACCTGACAAAAGTCATATGGATGAGTGCAATAAAGGGTGCTAGCCAGTACTGCTTTAAAGTCAATGCCTGTACTATACTATATCAAATTGTAGCATCACCCAGGAGGAGGAAGAAAAGGCAACGCGCTCTGAAGCAATAGACTTTCACATCTTCATCCCAGGTCCTGCACACATTAACTGCAATGGTAACCGCATTTTGTGCGACCGGGATGACTTATCGTTTGCTTTTTCTCACGACGTCTGGCCTCGGTTTCATCACTTGACCTCCACCCGCTTGTTTTCGAGCCCTCTCTGCCGCAGACGCACGCTCTGTCCTTGTCCTCTCAGCGTCTGGAGTCTGTGAACGTGGTAGCCATCTTCATCAGGCGTCTGTTGCTTCACACTAAACAGAGCGCCACGAACCTTCGGCCTCGGGAAGCACATTTGCAACCCAAAGGTGGGTGCAACCCGTACCAAGGGTCGTGTAACTGCATCACAGGGCGTTTTGAAGAATTGGGTTATTTCCAGAATTGTGAGGTACATGTTCCGTAATTAGATCACGCAAACCGCATTAGGGCGAGATTGAAGTTCAAATAAAATTAAAGCCCGGGTAATGTGTTTGGGAATTCTTTTAGCAAGCGAGTTAGGTATATTTGGATATTACTTAGAACAAATACATTGATTTAGTGGGTGTAGAGGAAAGTTACCATTTCCTGTCTTTAAACACCAGAATTGGATTTTTAGCACCTCTTCTTAATAGAAGCCGTATTTCCGCCCATCTTATCTTTCCCTTTGCATGCCAGGCTTCCTTTGACCGTCCATTTTACACAACGTATAATACGCTTTCATGCCGCCATTATTCACGTATTCCACCTACTGAAATCTGTCTGCACAAAATGTTTCTTCGCTCGCCTGCGCGTGACTCTCTGAAATGTCACGGCGCTTTGAGAGTTTGCTAGAGCAATGGGACGTTTTATACAACGTTGTTAAAACCTGTCATTAAAAAAGGGCGCCGCCGCGCTGCCCGCGGCGACCCGGAAGCTCTTGCCCGGCCGGCCAATCCGCTCGCGGCCGATCGGAAGTCCCGCCTCCCGAGGTCCGCGAGCTGCCAGCGCATGGAGCGCCCTGCCGTCCGGTGTAGCCCGGGTCCCCAGGAGGGGGCCAGGGAGAAGGAGGAGTGTGGCGCCTGTTGCGGGGCTCCTCTGACCTGAGGGAGCCCCGATTCAGATGAGGAGACGCGCCGCGCCGTGAGGAGCCCCGCCGGAAGAGCGCAGTCGGTGAGTGGGGCCGAGGGCTGATTTGAAGTGCGTGCGTGCCTGTGTGTATGCCTGGGGGGGTGGGGGGGGGGGTGGGGGGGGGGTAAGTGTGTGCGCACATGTGTGCGTGTGTGCGCGAGGGAATGTGTGTGCGCATGCGTGACTGTGTGTGATTGAGAGAGAATGCGAGGTAGGGGATAGTGTGCCTGTATGTGTGCCGTATGCCTGCGTGTGCATGCGCGCGCCTGTGTGTGTGTGTGTGTGTGTGTGTGCGTGCATGCAGAGGGGTGGGGGCTGCCTGTG